>NC_134493.1:55229952-55529952 GCF_040206685.1 Ascaphus truei | reverse complement strand
GCAGGGCGAGGGCGTGCGCTGTTAGGCGGGGAGCAGGGCGAGGGCGTGCGCTGTTAGGCGGGGAGCAGGGCGAGGGCGTGCGCTGTTAGGCGGGGAGCAGGGCGAGGGCGTGCGCTGTTAGGCGGGGAGCAGGGCGAGGGCGTGCGCTGTTAGGCGGGGAGCAGGGCGAGGGCGTGCGCTGTTAGGCGGGGAGCAGGGCGAGGGCGTGCGCTGTTAGGCGGGGAGCAGGGCGAGGGCGTGCGCTGTTAGGCGGGGAGCAGGGCGAGGGCGTGCGCTGTTAGGCGGGGAGCAGGGCGAGGGCGTGCGCTGTTAGGCGGGGAGCAGGGCGAGGGCGTGCGCTGTTAGGCGGGGAGCAGGGCGAGGGCGTGCGCTGTTAGGCGGGGACTGTTAGGCGGGGAGCAGGGCGAGGGCGTGCGCTGTTAGGCGCGAAGCAGGGCGCGGGCGTGCGCAGTTAGGCGGGGAGCAGGGCGAGGGCGTGCGCTATTAGGCGGGGAGCAGGGCGCGGGCGTGCGCTGTTAGGCGGGAGCAGGGTAATCGCACAATTTCTCACCCTGGTACCATCTGTACAAGCCCAACCACCACAGGCTCCATCCATCGGTCAGGCACGGACTCCACCAATCGCCAACAGATCCTCTGCCAGATGCAATCCGATTGGACAAGAGCCGTCAGGCGTGGCACCAGCACGGCAAACAGCTCCTCTGCCGAGCAAGGCAGGAGAGTCCGTATCACCAATCCCTCATCTCCCCAACCCGGCGTCACCGATCCCTCATCTCCCCAACCCAGCGTCACCAATCCCTCATCTCCCCAACCCAGCGTCACCGATCCCTCCTCTCCCCAACCCAGCGTCACCGATCCCTCCTCTCCCCAACCCAGCGTCACCGATCCCTCCTCTCCCCAACCCAGCGTCACCGATCCCTCCTCTCCCCAACCCAGCGTCACCGATCCCTCATCTCCCCAACCCCGCGTCGCCGATCCCTCCTCTCCCCAACCCCGCGTCGCCGATCCCTCCTCTCCCCAACCCCGCGTCGCCGATCCCTCCTCTCCCCAACCCCGCGTCGCCGATCCCTCCTCTCCCCAACCCCGCGTCGCCGATCCCTCCTCTCCCCAACCCAGCGTCGCCGATCCCTCCTCTCCCCAACCCAGCGTCGCCGATCCCTCCTCTCCCCAACCCAGCGGCGCCAATCCCTCCTCTCCCCAACCCAGCGTCACCGATCCCTCCTCTCCCCAACCCCGCGTCGCCAATCCCTCCTCTCCCCAACCCAGCGTCACCGATCCCTCCTCTCCCCAACCCAGCGGCGCCAATCCCTCCTCTCCCCAACCCAGCGTCACCGATCCCTCCTCTCCCCAACCCAGCGTCACCGATCCCTCCTCTCCCCAACCCAGCGTCACCGATCCCTCCTCTCCCCAACCCAGCGTCACCGATCCCTCCTCTCCCCAACCCAGCGTCACCGATCCCTCCTCTCCCCAACCCAGCGTCACCGATCCCTCCTCTCCCTAACCCAGCGTCACCGATCCCTCATCTCCCTAACCCAGCGTCACCGATCTCTCCTCTCCCCAACCCGGCGTCACCGATCCCTCCTCTCCCTAACCCAGCGTCACCGATCCCTCCTCTCCCCAACCCGGCGTCACCGATCCCTCCTCTCCCCAACCCGGCGTCACCGATCCCTCCTCTCCCCAACCCAGCGTCACCGATCCCTCATCTCCCTAACCCAGCGTCACCGATCTCTCCTCTCCCCAACCCGGCGTCACCGATCCCTCCTCTCCCTAACCCAGCGTCACCGATCCCTCCTCTCCCCAACCCGGCGTCACCGATCCCTCCTCTCCCTAACCCAGCGTCACCGATCCCTCCTCTCCCCAACCCGGCGTCACCGATCCCTCCTCTCCCCAACCCAGCGTCACCGATCCCTCCTCTCCCTAACCCAGCGTCACCGATCCCTCCTCTCCCCAACCCAGCGTCACCGATCCCTCCTCTCCCCAACCCAGCGTCACCGATCCCTCCTCTCCCCAACCCAGCGTCACCGATCCCTCCTCTCCCCAACCCAGCGTCACCGATCCCTCCTCTCCCCAACCCAGCGTCACCGATCCCTCCTCTCCCTAACCCAGCGTCACCGATCCCTCCTCTCCCTAACCCGGCGTCACCGATCCCTCCTCTCCCTAACCCGGCGTCACCGATCCCTCCTCTCCCCAACCCGGCGTCACCGATCCCTCATCTCCCCAACCCAGCGTCACCGATCCCTCATCTCCCTAACCCGGCGTCACCGCTTTTTACACGCATACAGGACGGGCACTTACACTGTAATCTGAATAACTGTGTTTAATATAATCAAGAAAGGTCTAAATATCATATTTCGTGACATTGTATCTTCCTGCATTTGTCCTGATAACGTTCTATGACATGGCATTGCTGTCGGGCCCCGGGGCGGCAATACGAAGCGCCCACGGTGAGTTTGCACAACCTCCGAGAACCAGAATAATAAATGGCATTTTAGTGGCAAGTCCTGGGATAATCAGTCAGACTCGCTGTCTGAGACGCAGAATCAGTGAGACTGGCCGTGTCCACGTTGTACAGATGGAGGAAATACAGGGTGCCTATATTCGGGGTGCCTATATTCGGGGGGGCTGGTAAAGATACTCACCGCGCCGGCCTTGCATGCAGACTTTACCCAGCACCTGAGATACAAAGGAGATGGAGCAGCCCTTCCCATCTGTGGGGAGAGAGGGACATGGCAGAGACACAAAACACACGGGCGGGCAGAGACACGGGCGGGCAGAGACACGGGCGGGCAGAGACACGGGCGGGCAGGCAGAGAGACAGGCCGGCAGAGAGACAGGCAGGCAGGCAGAGAGACAGGCAGACAGAGAGACAGGCAGGCAGAGAGACAGGCAGGCAGAGAGAGACAGGCAGGCAGAGAGAGAGAGGCAGGCAGAGAGACAGGCAGGCAGAGAGAGAGAGGCAGGCAGAGAGACAGGCAGACAGAGAGACAGGCAGACAGAGAGACAGGCAGGCAGGCAGAGAGACAGGTAGACAGACAGGCAGACAGAGAGACAGGCAGAGACACAGACAGACAGAGACGGCCAGGCAGAGAGACAAGCAGACAGAGAGACAGGCAGACAGAGAGACACAGGCAGACAGGCAGGCAGAGAGACAGGTAGAAAGAGAGACAGGCACACAGAGAGAGGCAGGCAGAGAGAGAGAGGCAGGCAGAGAGACAGGTAGAGAGAGAGACAGGTAGAGAAAGAGACAGACAGAGAGACGGCCAGGCAGAGAGACAGGCAGGCAGAGAGACAGGCAGGCAGAGAGAGAGAGGCAGGCAGAGAGACAGGCAGGCAGAGAGAGACAGGCAGACAGAGAGACAGGTAGAGAGAGAGAGACAGACAGAGAGACAGCCAGACACCAGCACTGTATAAACACGTTGTCGCTTTGCTTTGAGTTTATTATTTTTAGCAATATCCTTATGTATTTTACTAGAAAAAGCGGACATCAAAAGCCGACCACGCAATGCGCGAGCAAAATCTGACCGCGCGAGCCGACTGCGCTCGATGCTCATCGCTCGCACATGGGAGGTCGGCTTTTATTGGCGCATTTTCAGTTATTTAAAAATTCCTCCCAGGCACCGATCTTCAATCAAAAATCCGGACATGTCCAGGAAAACACAGACATATGGTGACCCTAAATATACAGGGTGGCCTGGAAATTAAAGCTTCAGTGCCGCCGATTTACATATCGCCCTCTTACTAAACACCTTTTCTATTCTCATACAAAAGTGCCGTTTCCCCCAAAAAGACCTGCCTTGAAAGTGACCTGAATTTGATGTTTATTAAAGCAGATCACCCACCCCATTTATTTGCCAGCTGTTTTTAATTTTATAGATCATTTTATTTATAACGGCACGGCAACCTCTGCTTATTCTCACGTGCGCCATCCTGGCAAGCAGCACAGAGTAGTTTTCCATGCAGACATCAAAGAGACTTATCAGAGAAGCAATTTTAGCCTGAAATTCTCTGATAAGGTGCTTTGAAGTCCAGTGATGTCACAGAGTAGGAGGGGCTTACCAGTGATGTCACTGAGTGGGAGGGGCTTAGCAGCCGTGTTGCTAAGGGGAACTGAACTTTCAATCCCTTCTCCTCTCACCTCTCAGAGACTCGGAGACCATCTGTAGCACACGCAGTATGGACGCCCCCAGCAGGGGGTAGTAGTTCTTGGGGTAGAAGAGAGGCTTGTTGTGGTCTTTCAGGCAGTTGGCCAGGTGGTCCGGCAAGCTGCAGAGCCTCCCCAGGATGGCCTCCTGCAGGACAGGGGTGGGGGTGGTCTGGAGCTGCTGCTGGCAGACCCCCCAGATCACCTGGCACAGAGCCCCCTGCTGCAGGAACCGCTCCAGCACGAGCACAGAGCGGTCCAGGCGGACGCTGGGCCTGGAATAAGTAGTGGGGAACATGTAGGACTGGAAACAGATGTATAAGACATGAACCTGCCTCCTCCAGGACTAATGTTGCATGGAGAGGGGTACAGAATGTGACCGTTATGGTTAGACATTTTAAATGAAGGCAACTGGACTTTACACCTCTAGGACCAGAAGATGTAGAGGTGGGGTGCAGAAACACAGAGCTGCTCACCTATAGGACTAATTATGGACAGTGCCAGAATAAAGCGTGTGTCACCTCTATGGCTAGACATTTTAGGAGTTGTGTGTTAAACCTGCCACCCCTAGGACTAAAATGTTTAGAAAATGGGTGCTGGGATACAGAGCTGCTCGCCTCTAGGACTAATGTTATATGGTGCGGGGGCAATGAGTGTGGCACCTCTATGGCTAGACATTTTAGGAGTCCGGTGCTGGACCTGGCGCCTGTCGGACTAAGGGCAAGAGGGGGAGGGAGCGATAGTGGACCCTGGTAGAACTCACCCACTTCTCGCTATACAGTCCATCAGCACCAGGAGCGCCTGGTCCGCGGGACCCTCCAAGAAGAAGCTCTCCCACAACTCCAGCCCCTCTGAACTCAGGAGCTCCAGCCACTGAGGACCCATGTGTGACACCAGGAGCCGGAGGAAAGGGGTGTAGTGGGTCCTGTTGAACTCCTCCCTCTCGTGGGCTGGGGCTTGCTTCGCGCCTCCCCCCAGGAAATGCCTTACGCCCCTCAGCACCTCGGCCATCCTGTCTCCATCGCTGATTGAGGAGAGGTCGGAGATGGCTTGTTGAACCACGTTCCGGACACAGAGAGAGTCCTGATCCATCGCAGCTGAACCCACAATACCTATGGACAGCAGGAGCACACAGTATTAAAAACCATTGTGTGGCATTAGCCAATCAGAACGCTCCATCCAGCAAGGCTCACACCCGTGTCAGTGGACTCGATGGACGGGTCTTTTTTTCAACCTCATCTACTCTAATGTTCTTGGGAGTTGGACCTTTCAGAAATGGGGAACTGTGATTGCCTCAGGCTGTTGGTTGGTAAAAAGGACCTATGGACAAAGCCATAGAAATCACAGGATGCTTTAATACTCATAAAAATGGCATTGTGTTAAAAAAAAAATATTTCATGCAATAAATATTAATACTACACAACTAATTTAAAGAAAAAAAAACATAAGATTTCCCTTTTGTTTCTTTGATGAATGCAAGTGGCTGTGGCCATGTGAACCCTCCATGAAGGGAAATCTACCCCCGGAATGCCACTGCAGAATTTAAAGATGGTGGGATCGCTGAATACAGCACCAGGACTTCTCCCCGGTGAGAGGATCGCTGAATACACTACCAGGACTTCTCCCCGGTGAGAGGATCGCTGAATACACTACCAGGACTTCTCCCCGGTGAGAGGATCGCTGAATACAGCACCAGGACTTCTCCCCGGTGAGAGGATCGCTGAATACACTACCAGGACTTCTCCCCGGTGAGAGGATCGCCGCTTTACATTCTTTTATATATGGCAGCCATGCAGGTTCTGAATCTGCAATCAGGCCTGTAAAATCGATAGTTATCATCAGGAGCTCTTCTTTATGTGTATCACAATACGAAATACATCAGTATAGGTTTATACCCCTCAAAAAAATACTCACCCTCCCTGCTATTTAACATGCTCAATCCCTGGCAGGCGCCATCTTGCTCCACTAATTTCAATCACCGGAAGTCCTTCACGGCCATTTTACTACACCCGACACTGTCATTCCGGGCAGCCGCTCCAACTTGGTTCAACCAGTGTTGATCATATATCGCTGGCTACAAATTATTAATATTTAAATGGTGCTTCGTTGGGGTGAACGCATTGATCTTTCCGTAGATTTCACTCCCAGACTGTTTTCCGCGTGTAGCAACATGGTGTCTCGCTGCGATTTGGGTGTAGTAAAATGGCGCAGCGACTTCTTTGTGCAGTACACTACACCGCAGAGACGCCATGTTTGTACACCTAAGCAAAGGTAGTGCATTAGCGGCTTCAGGGAAGGACATTGTTCCATGTGGTCCCAAAGGATGATGTCCTAATCCGACCCTCAATTCTAATACTTTCATGTTTGTTTTAAGTCCCGTTTCTTAATAAATCAGATGAAAAGCCATGGGTCATAAATATAGACTTTTCTGAGTTACTAGTTTGCACATGTACAGGAGGGGATGGGGGTAACTTTGAATTTGTCTAATCATAATTTATGGATAATGTAGATGACCAAAATCACTATACCATACCAGTAACACCTGCCTCCTACATACACCACTATACAAGGTTTAATGGGGAGTTTGCTTTCTCCCAATTATTAGTTTCATGCTTTTAATATTTATTTCACATCCAAATATTGCATTTTAATCTCCTATATTTGAAGCATAGCTGGCACTTGCAAAGCAGTTTTTAAGAAGCCTTAGTAATGCTAGAGAAATAGATTGGTGTATTCAAACCAACACAAGTGGTTCATAAAATGCTTAAGATTGTAGATCTTAAAGATCGGTGCAGCGATTTCCTTTCCTATGGTCTGATTTCATTTGTTGCACTTATTCTATAATTCCCTGTACTGTATTTTCTCTTGTAAAACACTAAATATACCTGTGGGCGCTATATAGATATATATGAATACAAAAATACTCCCAGACATTACTTTACATCTGGCACCAGACTCAATCCTGACTACTCTCTTTCCCTCCTGTTCTCGGAAGCCTTGTGGGGAGGGGCTTTCTTTTTGTTTCTAATACATCATTGGTGGTCCAACTCCTTAATAAAAGATGTTTTGCGATATTTCAAAATGGAACGCTTAACGTTCCAAAACGAAAAGGTTTACACATCTGTGAGCAGCACCCAGACCTCACAAAATACAAAGACATGCTTTTTAATGTTTATAATGCGATTTTAAACGTTACGCTTCTCGGAGCATTAGGTTTAAAATGGCACACGTTACGCTTTCTCTATGTTCCCACCCCCTATTGTACTGAGCTGCTGAATATGTTGGTGCCATACAAAAGGTTCTGCGTTGCTCAAGTCTGTGAAGTCTGAAATCCTCAACCACAGCTCAAGTTCAAACCCGTATTTGGGCAACCGCGGGCGTGAAAGAAATAACACGACTTACCCTTTCGTAATCCCACTCTTGGGCCGAGTCCCCGGTGGCACACTACGGCGTGCACGCCCTATAGCACAGCCCTCTATGGGGCAGGCCCCAGTGGCTGTGCGTGTACGCCAGCAGGGAAGACAAGAATGTTGTCTTCCCGTGCAGCGACGCCGTCAGTGCGCAGCCAATGTCATGGCCCCGCCCCCACCCATCCCCCTACAGACCGACCCCATCGCGGCTGTAGTCTCTGCACGCTCCGCCAGACACGCCTGCAGCAGGGAGGCTGGGGGCCATAGCCTTGTTTCTGCGATGCAGATTTAAGGATCCTCGCTGCGGGAACATTCTTTCACATCAGTCTACAAATCAGCGATTCGGAACAGCGGATATTTGACAGCTGTCATTTTATAGCACTTCTTATCGAGCGCGATAAACAGAACGAGGCTTCTGCCACCTGCGGAACCACAACACGATTGAGATCTGAGATTTGAGCAGCATATTGTTTGTGAATGCGTTATTTTGAGCCCTTACGTCATCCCCTTTTCCTTAATGTTTAAGAGAAACCGTAAAAAGAAACACCCCACATAAATGTTAACGCGATTACAACCTCGCGGATAAAACCTCTGTATAAAACCTCGAGTGTTGGCGGCTCGTTACAAATACTTTAATGTCCCCCTCTTGGTTCCCGGGAGAGCAGTAGGATAAACGCAGGTTGAATCCTACTCTTGTTTTCTTATGCAAGAAATCACACAGGCTTCTCAAATCCTTTCCATTTATTCCACAGTACAGAACAAACCGATTTAAATTTTTTAACACTACAAAATTAAAAACAAAAGAAATGAGTAGCATCAACTGTACAAGAGTTACATTTTCATATTTTTCTTTTTACCCATAAGAATGTTTGAGCTCTAACTGCACTTCGACATCACGGAGGGAGCAGACGTGTTAATCGGCACGCTGATGTAAATGTGACAGTTCTCCCACATTCCTCCCCCGCCCCCACGGAACAGGACTGCGCCAGTCTCACCCCAAACCCCGCTCCGATTGCCTTCTCTGTGCTGGGATTTGGCAATGTTGTGTCAGAGGAAACGCATTATTGTGGCATTCATTCAACGTGTATATATTTTTTTTTTTTTAAGTTTATTTGCTTGTTGATCTTTCTGCACCATGGCTATGGTTTGGGGAGAGGGTGGAAGGGGGCGAGATCTTAAAAGGCCGACTCCACTGCGGGACATTTCAGCTGCTCATTCGCAGAGAACATGGATGAATAAGGGGTTGACGCTTTCTCCCGGACGCCTCAAAAAGACGGGCGCCGGTCCCTGTGGCCAATCAGTGAGAGGAACGACTTGCGTATTCACTCCATTACTTGCCAAACTAGTTTAAAAAGGCAAACTGCTTTTAGTTGCCCAAAGTTTGAGGCCATCGCAGGGCGAGAATCTTCTTAACAAGGGAGGCCGCCTGTGTCGTCCCCTTCAATCTGACTTTCCTGGCAGCAATTTTTATTTTGCCAAACGCTGAACCAGGGGGTTGGCTACTCAATGGCGTTGTAGGCGGCCATTTTCATTTCCCACCAATGGGAGTTCAATATCTGA
Source organism: Ascaphus truei (assembly GCF_040206685.1). Lineage (NCBI taxonomy): Eukaryota > Metazoa > Chordata > Amphibia > Anura > Ascaphidae > Ascaphus > Ascaphus truei. The sequence goes on along the minus strand of NC_134493.1, from coordinate 55,520,844 downwards.
TGGAGGTGAGGGCATCTGAGGATTAGGACTTGGGAGGTCCTGTTAAAAAGACCCCCAGATTTAGATAAGGTTGGGGGGTGGTTAACCCTATTGCTGCTAGTGGGGGCAAATGGGTTTAAAAAAAAAAAATAGCCACCCCGCAGGAGGGAGGACTGCCCCGTTCAGGTTGTGGGGTCTATAAAACGATTCCCGGCTCGCTTGGTTGTTTAAACACTGCGGCGGTCAGCGTCTGCTCGGAGGGACACGTGGGAGAGGGGTGCCGGGGATTCACCGCGAGGAGTTTGAGCTGGAGCGGCTGCGGTGACGGCGGCGTGCCGGGGACCGCGAGCGGCGGCGGACAGGGGAACGGCGGCGAGGGGAGCGGGACCTGCGGGGAAGACACAGGTGGTTACGGCCTACACAAGACATGCGAGTTTTACACGGGTGAGGGTGCAACGCCCGCTTTTTGATCGGGGGGAGGAAGCAGAGATCGGGCGTGCAGGACAAAGCAGCACAGGCACGGGGCAAGAGAGAGCATGCAAAGGGAGGGGGGGGGGGGGGGGGCACAGGCACGAGACAGAGCATGCAAAGGGAGGGGGGGCACAGGCACGAGACAGAGCATGCAAAGGGAGTGGGGGCACAGGCACGAGACAGAGCATGCAAAGGGAGGGGGGGGCACAGGCACGAGAGAGCATGCAAAGGGAGGGGGGGGGCACAGGCACGAGACAGAGCATGCAAAGGGAGGGAGGGGCACAGGCACGAGAGAGCATGCAAAGGGAGGGGGGCACAGGCACGGGGCAAGAGACAGAGCATGCAAAGGGAGGGGGGGGCAGGAGCAGATAGGAAGGGTGTGAGGAAAGAGAGGACACAGAGGAAACAATAGAGAAAGAAATGGTCAGGAGAAGGATGAGAGAGCAGAGAGCCAGGCAACAAGCAAACAGAACATGTATGTAATCTCCCTGGGCAGGGGCCTCCCTCATTGCACGAGTTTGTGTAAACATGCATTTACTCGCCATACAATGTTATTCTCCTCCCTCCCACATTGTACTGTGCTACAGAATATGTTGCTGCCATTCAAATAAAAGAGAAGTTTACCAGAAGCAACCAGGAAAAGGCTCTTTACAGTAAGGGCAGCGAGTAGCATTTACTACCCATGGAGACTGATGGCGGATACAGGAGATTTCGTTTAGGAAAAAGGTTGGACATCTTTTTAGAAAGGAAAGGTATTCAGGGATATACCAAATAAGTAAACACGGGAAGGATGTAGATCCAGGGAGTAATCTGATTGCCAATATTTGGCGTCAGGAATTTATTTTCCCCTTATGAGATATGATTGGATGATGTGTTGATGGGGTTGTGTGTTTTCCTTCCTCTGCATCATTACACTGTAAGTACGGATATAGGATAAAGTATCTGATTTCTAAATTTAGCATATGTTGAACAAATGTGTCTTTTTTCAACCTCATCTGCTATGTCAGCGGTGCGCAATCTGTGGGGCGCGACCCCCAGGGGGGGCGCGAGACTGCCGACGGGGGGCGCGGGGTTTACAGAGGCCCCGCGCGCTTCCCGAAGGCACTTAAATTAAGTGCCGGGGGAGCTGCAGGGCCTCTGTAAAACATACTTACCCGTGGCTCCGGCGGCTTCCTCCCGGCGTCGCCATGGCAACGCGGCGTCAAAATGACGCTGCGAGGTCATGTGACGTCACGTTGCTATGGCAACGTGACGTCATTACGCCGGAGCGCGGGTAAGTTGGGGTTGGGGGGGGGCGCGGGAGCGAGGGGACAGCCGTCAGGGGGGCGCAGGGAAAAAAGTTTGCGCCCCCCTGTGCTATGTGACTATGTAACTTCTAAAGACATCATTGGCAAATATATCACCAAGGTGGTTTTTTTTTTTGCTGGTTTCCTCTAAATCAAATGAGAAATATAGGACGAGTATCTCCCCCAATTAGATTTGAACAAAAGGGTAAACTTGAGGGATATAAAAATGTATTTTTTTATCCTAAACTACCATGTTTTATACAACGTCACAGAATGCGAGAGCAAAGCGCACAGAGACTGTCCAAGCAATGAGTGTGCACCAGAGCGCATCCCAGTGTCTGCGCCAAAGCGAGCCGCCCTACCTCCTCCTCATACGCGGGGGGGAACGGCGCCACATGGGGGGAGGGGGCAGCATCCGACGGGGGGGACTGAACCTCCGAGGCATCACACGCATGGGTCGTGGGGTGAGCACTGCACAGGCGGTGATCTCCTGGCCGTCAATCTGCCCTGCAAAGAGACACAGGAGGATTATGGGACGGAAGTGCGGTGAAACCATACAGGCAGCTGTAAAAGAAGAGTCAAATGAGGTCAGAGATTACATTTAAGGGTCAGTCATCTTCAGGCCCAAATAAACCAATGGCAGTGACTTGCTTACGGTGTTCAATCTTAGTGACAGATTTACTCAGATCTGGCCCCTATGGCTGACTAACGGTTAGGCTGTATACACTAAGCGGGGACTCGGGCGGCTTTCATTTTCTCAGGCTGCTTCTTTGTCGGATGTCACTGGGTGTTCAACAAGAGTTTGCACAGGAACCCCTGCCCCCTCCCCCCCTTTACTGCCTCAATGACAGGGTGGGATACGTGTAAACAAACACTCTGGACTGAAACACTTCCATATTCAAAGGCCCGAAGAAAAATACATTGTACTGTATTTCCCCCCCCAAAAAACAGCCAAATAGTTGTTTTTAGCAGGGTTACATTTGTTCAAGCAATTAAAGTACTCTGCATTTGTCAGGAGACTTTGAGCCTTAGTCACGTGTCAGGTGACTGTGTTTGAACGGTTCGATGCCCAAATCAAATGAACAGTTTCCCATTTACCTCCATCCATGTGCTTCAGGGCCTTGTCTGCTTCATCCGCTATCTCAAACTCCACGTAGGCGTAGCCCTTGGAGAGGTGCGGGTGGGTACGGTCCAGGGGCATGTCAATCATCTTGATTTTCCCGTAGGTGGAGAAGATCTCCAGAATGTGGTCCTGAAACAGGGAGGCACTGATCAGACAACGCGGACACAACCTGCAGTCACGTGCCCAGCATCCAGTACCGCGTGAACCAAGGACTCACGCCTCACGCCGACAGCCCAAAAAGAAGAAACCCCCATGGATCATCTCTCCCCAACAGGTCACAGATGGGTAGCCCCATTGTAGGAAGCTCATTGGGTCCCAAACTGAAGTTAACATGGCTGCTAATCCTCTCCATTTTTACACCATGGACTTCAATGAGCCTCATCAGAGGAGCGCAGGATAAGACCGCTGCTCTGGTAAGTCTCTTTGAATTCTGCACGGGGAACATCCCGGCTGCCTGCTGGGGTGGAGAGCACTTAATAAGCCTTTTCTAAACGGATATGAAACTAGACAAATAGGATAAGACAAAAAGAAAAATAATGGTGGAAATCTGCTTTTGTAGGTCATCATATTGAGCTCAGTCACATAAAAAACAAAAAAAAAACAAACACACCACAACAAAGTATCCCAATGGAGAATGACCATGTCTGGCCTTCCAAGCACTGGGCGACAGCTACCATAATGTCCTTAATCTTTCACCCAAGTATAACCAGTAACCAGTGTACTTTAAACGTCTACTAGCCGTATTGGTCCTGGAGAAATGCAGCTTGGAAGTAGGTTGAGATACCTCCTAGAACAGAGGTTCCCAATTCCAGTCGTCGAGGACCACAGTGGCAGGTTTTAAGTGTACCCCCTGCTTCAGCACAGATGGTTCAGTCCAGATGACTGGGCCACCTGTGCCAAGGAGGATAGCCTTACAACCTGCACCGTTCGTGTTCCTGGAGTCGAGAACCTCTGTTCTAGATCACCTTCATAGATGAAATGATAGTGTGCCTAGCTTTTCAAACCTCAGCTTCCTACGTCAAGTTCACTTTGGACAACATATTTGAAGAAAACTTTGGAGGTTTCGAACGCTTGTCACGCTAATCATTTCACCTGTGAAAATCAAATCCATGATAAATGTTACATGAAACATGTGAACGCCAAGATATGGCAAGGTAGTCGGTGAGGTCCCTGCGCATCACGGTATTCCTGACCACGCAGAAGTGTGCGGATGATCTGAAGCCTGGGAGAAAGCCAGACTAACCTTGGTGACGTTCCTGGTCAGCCTTCCGATGTGCACTTTGGTGGGTCGCGGGCTCGGGCTCCGTCTCTTCCTCTCCTTGTCGTCACGCTTTGGCTGTTTGGATCTTTAAAATAAATAAATATTCATGTTTTTTTGGTGAACAAAAACGATCCATTGGAAGCTTTAAATACCACTAGAAATGGGGAAATCTGAACACACGACTAGAATACAGGTCTTCTCCTGATCACGTCTGTGGGAAGTAACGGCAGGGAAAAGATACCTTGCTCAGACTAGTCGGGCCATATACCGAAATAATATCGTGATAAAAAAAAAACAAGTCAATATTGAAACTTTGCATCGTGATATTAATATAGTGATACGCAGTTTCACACACAAGCTTCAACAGGATCTCAGCCCTCCTTTATCCCCCCAAAAATCACTTCACCGCGCGTCTGCCTCCTTATTTCCAAATGTCATCAATGCCCCATGCCTGATTGTCTGGAATCAGGGACGGTAACGGGGAATTATTTATTTTAAAATGTGATCGATTTAAAACCACATTTATTGTCAAGTAAACGGTTCAATAAATTCATGTGTTTATTCATTGTTTTAAATATTTCCCCCTGTCCCCACCTACTGTACAATAGGGTGTGTGTACACCTCCAGTTTTCTGATCTCTAAATGGTGTGCAATTCCAACAAAATTAAACCAAATGGTTACATTGGCCTTCCCACGGTGCAACACTACTGCACTTCAAAACAGCCGTATCAGAGGCGCTGGGCATGAGACAGCTTCTTTGGGATGGGTGTATGCCGTCAGTAGCCCAATCTATGCTCTGTAGCACAGTGGAGAAGCAGGAGAGTTCAGAGACACTGCTCCAGTGTTTGGGACTTTCTAAAGAAAATTTTAAATAAACCGCTATTAAAAGAAAAGGGCGTATTGCACTTTTAGGCAGGCAGTGCCACATATTATACCCAATATAAGGTAATGCACAGGGGCTGCAGTGGCTGATAATGCATCAGTGTTAATTGCGAAAAAACAGCCCCGGAGAGGTGGTGGGGAGGGCGGGCTAGCGAATGAAGACTCACTTGGACCGGGAGCGCCTCCTGTTATCGTGACGTCTTCGGGAGGGGCTGGGGGAGCCGGAGGAGCTGCTGGAGCTAGAGCTCCGAGACGAGCTGGAACTTCCTGAGTGGCTGGAGGCCGAGGAGGAACTGGAGCCGGAGCTGGAACCCGAACTGGAGCCAGAAGAGGAGCTGGAGGAGGAGCTGGAGCGAGTATGGCTGGGAGGCGACAGAAAACAACACTCACAAAGTGGGAACACACAGGGGGCATCGGAAACACAAATAGGACGGAGACGCAAACAGGAGTCGCCAGGTGAACACTACTGCAGGCTTGAGGCCTTCTGCACTAAAAACATTCAAATTAAAATCAGAAACGCCTTGACAGCTAGGAAACTAAAAACGCTCCGTTTTATAGGGCCGAACACCAAGCTCTCTTTCAAGGTCGTTTTTGGGGGCAACTACATCCTTAATAGCCCGGCCCTTCCCCCAGCACTTACCTGCTGGTGCTGCTCCCAGTGGAAGCGCTGCGCCTCTTCCTCGTCTTCTCGCGCCCGCGATCCTTCTCCCCGGCTTCTTTGCCGGGAGCCTTCTCCTTTGTCCTTTCCTTAGTCTTGTCGTCTGATCGCTCTTTACGTTTGGTGGGAGAGGGGACCCTGGGGGGGGGGAGGGGGGACGTTACAGGGGGGCAACATTTCCACACTTTTACTGCATTGGTTTCTGTAGATAAGATTGCTCTTGCTTAAGCCAAAATGGAGGATGCAATAGGATTTGTACGAAATGTTTTTAGGTCCGCTGCAAAGTCTGGGATAGTCTCATTCATACATCTAGGGTCATCCTTTTGCTCCACAATTGCACAGCTTGCCTGGCCTGCAAAACTGCGCAAGAAATCACTTTAGATCAGATTTATGTAGGAATAAGAAAGCCCGGAACAACTTATTTGATACGGCAGCTAACGCTTTGCTTTAGGTGTGGTTACATTTGTTCAAGGAAAACCTTGATATTGCCGAAGCTCTTCACAAAAGGGTTTTTGGGCAGCCACCAGGGATTGTACCTTTAGGTGCTAGCACTGAGCGGGCGGCGCTTGCCAAGTTCACTTTGTGCAAAGTGAATTCTCACGTCCCCACTAACGCGGCATGCATGCTCTCCCAAGTTTGACGCTGGGGAAGTCAAAAAAAGTGTTCGAAGCGCACTCAATAGGCCCCCCCATGCAACCACCCCCGTGCATGTACGCAAAATTCGCAGGGCACCTGTGCGCCTGCTTGGAGAGTTGGTGACGTCACCACTCAAGCATGAGCGCGGTCAGCGCCAGCGGGGCCGCAGCGTTAGGTCGGTGAAGAATTAGGACTGGAAACGGCCCATTCGGCAGATAGAGAACATTCAGTGTGAACAGCCAGCTCCAGATCGAAGAACTTTAACCCTTACAGTTCCCGAATGACGTACATGGGGCATTGCAGGTACTTGCTTGTTTTCTATTGGGTAATCGACGTGACCAACCCAACAGAGCAATCCCATAACCAGGCAGCGCCAGCGGGTGTTTTCTCTTTTACAGCATTGTTACGGGGGGGGGGGTCCTCCACAGATGTGCCATGTTTGTTTGTTTTAGCCCTGGGGACCCCTTGTTCCCACGATACATAGTCAGTACCTATCGGTGGCGTTACTGCTGTTGTACCAGAGCATGTAAACAGCCACGCAACGGACACCGCCGCGGATTCACTTTGCCAGCCACGGAATTCCCTGCAGCACGCAGGAACACCAGTGACTGCAGGACCCCAGTAAGTACACGGAGACACTGGGAGGGGGCGAGACAAAATAATACTACCGGGGCGGAGAGGGGTCAGGAGCATTGTCAAAAGTACAAAACAGCAGCAGATGTCCATTAAAAAAGGTTTGGAAAGCTCTGTGCACGTGAAGAAGAGACCTGCGAGGTTTGGAAAGCACTGTACACGCGAAGAAGAGACCTGTGAGGTTTTATAAAGCGGTGTACTTTATAACTTTAAAGATTAGGCTCACATAGTCTCTCCTATTTCCCTTAAGCTTAGAATTGCATTTTAGCATAATTCAAATTCTCCCCTTGTACTTCTTGAAGTGAAACTTCTTTGCACCAAATCGCCTTTCTAGGAGCCGGAAGTAGGTTATGGAAGTGACGTCAGTGCTGGCAGATGAGGCTGTCGGGCCGCCCTCACCAACACCCCCTTCCATGCCCACAGTCACCCATAGCGATCTGCGCATGTCCTCTGTCAGTGTTCACGATCTGATTATGTCTCCTCTCATTGATGTCCCCTCTCCCCCATCCAGCACGCATGCGTACAAGCACCCCCCTCAACGCATGCGCAGAGGCACTATGAGCACATTCATACCGAGAGCCGCCCCCCTCAACGCATGCGCAGAGGCACTATGAGCACATTCATACCGAGAGCCGTCCCCCTCAGCGCATGCGCCGAGGCACTATGAGCACATTCATACCGAGAGCCGCCCCCCTCAGCGCATGCGCCGAGGCACTATGAGCACATTCATACCGAGAGCCGCCCCCCTCAGCGCATGCGCCAAGGCACTATGAGCACATTCATACCGAGAGCCGTCCCCCTCAGCGCATGCGCAGAAGAATACTCCGGCCGGTGCACATGTGCAGAGGTCTCCAGCGTGCCTGTGCAGGAGGTCTCCGGCGCTCGGCAGCGCATCACGCATGGGCAGCAGCACCAGAGAAGAGGACATGGAGTGAAGACCACCAACACCCACCCTGTTTCACACACACAGACACACACCGAGAGACACACACACAGACGCTCGCACACTGACGCACACAATTAGTGCAAATAGCTAATACAGGGGGCTGGTGACGAGCACGCGCGTTATAAGTCACATTGCTTTGCATTTTGTCAATGAAATTGTATTTTGATTTTTAATTAAAAACATCACCAACACCAATACAATTTGTGACAAACCAGTGACAAAAGACAAAGAAGTTTCACTTAAAGCTGCAGTTCAAGCTGCCGTTAAAAAAAAATATATTTTTTTTCCCCATTCAATATGTGCATCAATACAATCTGCACACTGACAAGTGATTAGCTAAGCTGAACATCGATCGCCGAATCGGCGGTTATTTAATTCAGTTCTTGCACAGCATTGTGGGCAATGTAATTCCTGGAATATGATTGACTGGGCAGTTACTAGATCCAATTGGTTCACTGCTAGAGAGAGGGCGGGGCTCAAGAGCCAGAGCCTATCAGAAGGGGAAGGGGCTGTCACTTTGGAAATGCTTCCTACATTAGAAACATTAAACATGTCTTTAATACATTTTTCTTTTTCTTTTAATGCTACAAGTATTTTCTCATAGTGCAGAACTGATTTATTACACACAGACATGTAGGATAACTGCTGCTTTACAGTGCACATGCTCTGCATACACAATTGATTTTCTGACACAGAACGACGCGCTTGTTGAGGATGCTCGGTGTATAGCCCCTCATCACATGGAACACTGCAAAGAAAGTGCCACTACAACAGATTCAACAGCACCGGGGCTGGTTCCCCACTACAGGAAGCCCGACAACCCGCAGCAACACAGACGCTTGGGGGTCAATAATCTGTGAGTGGGAGTCAAAAGGACTAGCACTATCCATTGCGGATATACAGATGGACGCAGGATTCACTAACCCTCTCTCATTGGCAACACAAAACCTGAAATAATTAACATTGTACTGTGGCCATGTATTAGGTGCAATCCAAGCATAAGTGTGTATATGTATGAATATACACGTTTATACATAGCAATGCTACTTTAAACAAACATGTATGAAGTATGTTATCAACTAATACACACACACACACACACACACACACACACACACACACACACACACACACACACACACACACACACGGAATCCCAACCCTCTCTAATAGCGCGTCTGAGATCAGATGCATTGTAAGGAACCCCGACCCGCTCTAATAGCGCGTCTGAGATCAGATGCATTGTAAGGAACCCCAAACCCTCTCTAATAGCGCGTCTGAGATCAGATGCATTGTTAGGAACCCCAAACCCTCTCTAATAGCGCGTCTGAGATCAGATGCATTGTAAGGAACCCCAAACCCTCTCTAATAGTGCGTCTGAGATCAGATGCATTGTTAGGAACCCCAACCCTCTCTAATAGCGTGTCTGAGATCAGATGCATTGTAAGGAACCCCAACCCTCTCTAATAGCGCGTCTGAGATCAGATGCATTGTAAGGAACCCCAACCCTCTCTAATAGCGCACCTGAGATCAGATGCATTGTAAGGAACCCCAAACCCTCTCTAATAGCGCGTCTGAGATCAGATGCATTGTTAGGAACCCCAACCCTCTCTAATAGCGTGTCTGAGATCAGATGCATTGTAAGGAACCCCAACCCTCTCTAATAGCGCGCCTGAGATCAGATGCATTGTAAGGAACCCCGTGCCTCTCTAATAGTGCGTCTGAGATCAGATGCATTGTAAGGAACCCCAACCCTCTCTAACAGGGTTGCCACCACTCCAGGTTCACCGGAGACTTATCTCCAGCGGGCGGCATCTCTCCCGACAAATCCCTTTAACATGGCTATGCGACGTCAAATGGTGCTGCGTTGCCATAACGTGGCGCAACGTGACACCAGTTGCCATGCCAACTGGGAGGAAAGTGATGCCTCTGCGCCATAAGGTGTCCTGTTGTCATGGCAACGCAGCACCATGTGACGTAGTGTAGCCATGCTGACTGGAACTTGCAGTGGGAGATGGCATCCGCAGGTAAGATAAACAAAAAACTATTTCTTGCAAAAAGTCTCCGGGTTAGTCTGCAATAGAAAGTGGCAGCGCTGCTCTCTAAGGCCGAGTCCATAGAAGGACAGGCCGTGCAGACGCTCCGCGCTGAGCCCCTGCATCCTCAATGAGGATGCCTTGAGAGGGAGCTCGCGCGAGCGTCCGCAGGCGTGCGGAGGCGCTGGAGTTTTCAGCCGAGCGCCAAGCTGTTTTTCAGCGCGCTGTCGGCTGAAAACATCCAATGAGAGCGGAGCTGCGTCAAGTGACGTCGACGTCAGTGCGTCGCGGGCGATTGGCCCAGCGACGTCACTGCCCCGCCTCCGATCGCGGACGCTGGCTCAGCCTCAGCGCGGCTCCGAACTCCCCACCCCTCTATGGCCCGGGCCTAATAGAGCGTCTGAGATCAGATGCATTGTAAGGCACCCCAATCCTCTCTAATAGTGCGTCTGACATCAGATGCAAATTCTCTGTATTTGGTACAATTTTCAATTGACCTGAAAATTGCGGAGAATCCAACACTTAAAAAACACGCGCACATATACATACAGTACATATACATATATATACACACAAAATCCAGGTGCTAGCAGATAGACACGGAACACCAACCGGATTCTAAGATATACAAAAGGATAGAATCCGCAGCACACTCAAAATGAAAAGTTATTTAATCTTTAGAAATACATCAGTATCAGAGCTCTGGATTGCCTGATGTATTTCTAAAGATTAAATAACTTTTCATTTTGAGTGTGCTGCGGATTATATATATATATATATATATATATATATATATATATATATATATATATATATATATATACACACACACACACACACATTGTACATTTGTTTAGTATGCAGCCCCTCTTGCATTGGCGCAGGAAACACATAACTATTACCCATGAAGGGGATGGGGAGCATTTTTCCTACCCGAGCAGATTGAAGGAAACCCCCAACATCGGGACAAATACAACGTAAGAAAGCGCCCCAATATTACACATATATAGAATAAGAGTATAGGGGGACGTGGAGCAGATACAGGGCCGGTAACGCGGCGGTATATGGGCCTTGACCGGTACCACGGGAAACCCCATTCATTCTATACGCGGCTGCGGCCTACAAGGTCCCCAAAGCGTCGGCCTTGCGCCAGGGCCTAATCCCTAACCACAGGACCGAGTGCCAGAGGCAATACAGGCCTCGGCCAACAGCCGAGCCTCTCCCGGCCTTGCCCCGCCAGCTCCCGGGGCGGAGGAGGCGACAGGCCCCGCGGATGCACACGGATTGTCGCTGCCCCCCCCTGTTCTCCGCCACCCTTTCGCTTACATTTTCCCGGCTTTTCTCTGCCTCTCCCTCCGCAGCTCGGCCAGTCCGTCGCGCTCGCTGTGACGCGAGGCCGCCATGCCAACAGCTAGAACAAGCCTGGGTCGCCCTACCGGTGACGTCAATGAACTAGGCCGGGTACGGTTGGTGGGCGTGGTTACATTAAAGAGGGAGGGGAGGGGATTTAAAGTGGTAGGCACGTGGTGTGACATTTAAAGGAACATTCACTGAAAGGTGAAAGCTGATCAGCTGCACAGACGGGGTTAAATGCACGCAGGTCCCCTCCCACTGGTGGGGCGTCACACATCACCTGGGAAATTGGTCCCAGAAGTCTCTGCTGGCTCCTTTCTCCTCCATAAACAAACTGTGCATTGTGGCTGGAGGTGACAGCAACTGAGGTTGTAAGAGGTATGTGTCCCTGATGTCTGTGTATTAGGAGGGGGTGAGAGGTATGTGTCCCCGATGTCTGTGTATTAGGAGGGGGTGAGAGGTATGTGTCCCTGATGTATGTGTATTAGGAGGGGGTGAGAGGTATGTGTGCCTGATATCTGTGTATTAGGAGGGGGTGAGAGGTAGGGGTCCCTGATGTCTGTGTATTAGGAGGGGGTGAGAGGTAGGGGTCCCTGATGTCTGTGTATTAGGAGGGAGTGAGAGGTAGGGCTCCCTGATGTCTGTGTATTAGGAGGGGGTGAGAGGTAGGGGTCCCTGATGTCTCTGTATTAGGAGGGGGTGAGAGGTATGTGTCCCTGATGTCTGTGTATTAGGAGGGGGTGAGAGGTAGGGGTCCCTGATATCTGTGTATTAGAAGGGGGTGAGCGGTATGTGTCCCTGATGTCTGTGTATTAGGAGGGGGTGAGAGGTAAGTGTCCCTGATGTCTGTGTATTAGGAGGGGGTGAGAGGTGTGTCCCTGATGTCTGTGTATTAGGAGGGGGGAGAAACTCTTCATTTCTCCACAGGAGTCTAAGATAGGGTTAAAATGGAAACACTCTATCGGGTATAAACACAGCCCCCATTCCCAGCATGCTTTGCACCACACCCCCTCCTGATCTGTAAATATGTATCCCTGTGGATGAAGTTCCTGATAATTAAAGCCACAGCCCCTGCTGCTGCTGCTGAGTTTTGGGGGTTTATTATTTTACTTGAAGCCGGGAGGGGGGCCTAGAGCTGATCTGTTATCCCTAGGCTCCCAAATGTCTAATGCCCACGCCAGCCCTCAAGGGACTCCAACGGGCCAGGATTTAAGGATGTCCCTGCTTCAGCAGTGGTGCCTTTATCTGTGCCTCTGTCATTCTGACAATCACCTGTGCTGACAGAGTGATGGTGCAGAAACTGGCGCTAAAACAATACTAGTGATCACTACTAATAAAGTGAAATAATTAAACAATAAATTATTGGTGACTTTTAGTGACTCAAATAGTGCCAAATAAAGTGATTATTAAAGGTTGCAACTCCCTGCTCGGACCCTCTGGAAGGGACTGTCTTCACTGGTCCCAGATGGTCGATATGTATTCTCGCAACCCAGGGGGAGCATGTAGGAGAAAAGCAACAACAAAAAAACAATGTAAGTGCAGACAATTATTGTGTTGTATAACTTGGCTCTTATGTGCCGCCTACTCACAAGATGGTAGTAGTGTATGGGCAACAACAGGTCACTTGAATCTGTAACATCTTCTGTATATAGGCAAAGTTGCACTCCCACTCAGAAGTTGATACGGGTTATGGCAAGTTCGGGTCACAAGCCAAGCTTGGGACAAAGTGCCGCAGAGTAGTCAGGGTCACGTTTTCAAGATCAGGGCAGGGTGCAGCAGCATAGTCTGGGACACGGTCCAAAATCAGAGCAGGAGAAGGGCAAGTAGAATCTAAATTCAGGCAAAGGTTCAGGGCAGGCAAAGTGCGAAGCAAGAAACCAGGTGGGGGTTCAGGACCACAAGGGATCAAGTCTTGGCACCCCTTTGTGGACTTGGGCCTATGGCTGTGTCCATAGTACGGGCGATGTTGCTCGCGCCGAAAACAATTACCTGTAAGTGAATGCGGATGGCCATAGTGCCCGTGCATTTAAGAGACTGCTGCAAGAACTTGGGCAAATGAATTAGATTTTTCGGCGCGATGGCCGGTCACGTGCGCGCGGTTCAGCCAATGAGGGCTCACATGATGTCACTGACACGCCCTCGCCATGCCCCCCATTCTCAAAACATGCATGCCACAAATCTCTTCAAAGTACAGGCGCGTGTGACGTCACGCGCTCCTGTACTATGTCCAAGGCTTAAGACGACTCCTGGTTATTTTCACACTAGCCGCTAGCTTTCACCCTGCCATTATAGCTCACATCGTGTGTGTGTGTGTGTTCCTTTTATACAAGTCGGTACTTCTGCCAAGCTTGTAATATCACCTATCTGTTAGTCCAATAAACTATGACATACGGCTTACTCCTTTCCCCTCGATTGGAGGGGGGAACGGTTGTTATCTTTACATAATCTATTTTGCCAGCGTCCAGCGATGCATATGGGTTCAATTGTGGATCCAGAAATATTGCTCTCTTGTTTGAACAAATTTTGCTGCCTTCGTTGACTCGAAGAGATAAGGGGGAAGAATAGTAATTACAAGATATTATAATTTCACAGACCAGCAGAAACATTCATTAATTCTGCCTCACCTGACCCCTGAGAGTGTAACACACGGGATGGACCATCACCTACACCTTCCTTTTAAAGGACAAACCCATGCAATATCCTACTTGTGTTTGTTTTTAAAGAAATCCGTTCTGTAGTATTGGATAATACATCAAAAATTTTATTTTTTTTAATTCAACTCAATGCCATTTTTAATGCGTTTAATATACTGAGCATCCTGTGATTTCTATAACAGGGTTAGCACACCTCCCCAGCTGTGCAAGATCTGTGCAACACTTTCCTGTTTGTGACAATTTGTTGCCATTATTCCCAGCAGTTCAGTTAAAACTGTAATAGATAAGGTTATTTTAGTAGTATAAGAATACATTGTAGCTGCACATTTTTTTTTTAAACTGCCACTTGGATTGCCCCTTTAAAATCCCCATTCGAAATGAAAACAGAATATTTTAAAAGTTCAGTGAATATTTTAAAAGTTCACAAAATATGTACAACGTAATTTGTCTGATTTTGTTATATATATATATATATATATATATATATATATTTTTTTTTTAATATCCCTACAGTCTTTCAAGTTGTGCCTGCAAATTGCATTTAAACCGGTGGTTCCTCCTTCCTGGAAGAAAGAAACATTGATTCTGGAGGCTACCACGTGGTTTTGTAACCCTGGAGTAACCGTTCTTGGGAGGGTGGATATCCCTATATAAGAAGAGCCAGTACATGGATCTGCGCTTGGAGCGGGAGAAGAGTTTCCCAGAATCCTTTATTCCCACACGAGAACCGGAGTCGCCCTCCAAAATAAACCTAAAGAATGGCAAAGGCAGGACACACATAAATGACAAGTGACCGGCCACTGCAGGCTGAGGCATATTCACTCGCAGACTTCCTTATACCTCCATGAACGCTTCTCTTAAAGGTGCAGAATACAGGAACATACGACAGGGCCCTCACAAAGAAAGTGTGACAAAATAGCATCACAACCGGTAAATGACACAGTCCTGTGTTTCTTGGCTACCAGGAAATGCCATTGGCCAATGAATTAGCACTTGACATAGATTCTACCAATAATCAATTACAAACCTTCATCTAGGTATTTGAGGTTGGGGGGAAAAAAAGCTAATTTTTAAAAAGAATCTCTAAATATATATATTTAAATAACTGACCCTTTATAAAAAGGGAGTATAGAGACCATTGGATTATCTACTTAATTCCCAAAATGGGTCTTTTAATTATCAGATAACAGCATTTCACTCCCCCCCCCCCCCCAAGAAAAACAACTTCATTTTATTTACCCATGTGCCAAGACTTGTTACCATTACCTAATTATGATGCCAGTATTAGTCAAGCAAATGACATATGAATTCAGCGGTCACATAGAAAAGGAAAACATTCATTTTTTCACAGGGTATGAATAAGTGAAATTGTTAAAAAAAAAATTTTTTTTAATTATTTAATCTTTCTATATAATTATTGGTGACATGGGACTGTCCCAGTAAGTCCCCCAATTTCTAGGACCATGGGGCGGCTGAATGACCAAGCAAAGCACAGGATTGTGGTACTGAGACAAGCTGGGCTAAGTCTACGCAAAATCAAGAAGATCCTGGAGTTCGACAATATTAAGGTGACCCCACAAGCAGTCTACCTGTTCCTGAAACGCAATTACAGAGAGCCAGAGAAGTCGGGGGGCACCGAGCAAAACCTGAACCCCAAAGGGCAGCCGTGGGAGGAGGACCAGCTGCAGGACAATGGCGGGCGGATTAATGGGCTCAAGTGTAGAGGGACAACAGGATGTAAGCGAGGCGAGTCTGGGAGCCAACAGGAGCTAAACGGGGAGGGAGGAATCAAGATAGTGAGTGTGACGTCTCTCTCCGAGGGCAACAAGGTCTCCCAAGCAGTGTCCACCACACAGAGAGTTTCATCACAATCGCAGGCGTCGCCGGATAGACGTGAGTAGCATACCGGGGGTACGCTTTTATGTTTCAAGGGTAGACGCTTTCACCGTGTAATCGCATAAGGAGGATCCTGTATGGATCGCTGCAAGTGTTGGGCGGTCCCATGAGTTTATCTACATGTCCCCAAACCTGCTTCATTCACCCTACTGCTGCACGCCATCCAGCGGTCAAGCTGCAGACAAGGATTCTGGGTAGTGACGCTCAGTTGTTTTTGTCTAAACTAATTATGCTGTCATCCTATGGTTACGCTTATAGTGCCGGCGATGTCAGGCTGCGGTCGCTGGAAAAATCAAATTGACATGACTTCCAGCGATGGCGACCAAGCCGTCGCACTTACTGTAAGTGCACGCGACGGTGGCAATGCATTTGTTTTGACGCGACGTCGCTGTCGCCGTCACTATAAGCGCAGCCTAAGTGGGGGAAGAGCTACAATTACCAGATAAGATTACAGTGGAACAGTACCCAAAGAAAACAAAAATGTACCCCTTTTTTACGCAAGAAGCAAATACAATTTTTTCTTTTGGGGTAAATTTAATTTTCTAAGGAAGCCAATTCCTGGTCGAGGAACTGGTAACACATTGCGGAGACGTGCGCTGCAGGTCACTGGAAGAGAGAAGGTAATGGGGATGTCTCCATTACATAGTACGAGGTTGAAAAATAAATACATTATCTCCGAGTTCAACCTATGTCAAATTTTAGACGGCAGATTCTTAATCTGTATCCGTACTTGCAGTATTTTGATCCAGAGGAAGGCAAAAAACCCCAGTGACAATCATTCAATGGTATCTCATGAAGGGGAAAATAAATTCCTTCCTGACTCCAATATTGACAATCAGATGACTCCCTGGATCAACATCCTTCCCATGTTTACTTATTTGGTATATCCTTGTATACCTTTCCATTTGTAAAAAAAAAAAAAGTCTAACCTTTTCTTAAATATATCTATTGTATCTATCGTCACAGTGACTTAACTACTTTACATTTAGTGTCATCAGCAAAGATGGAGACTTTGCTCTCTATGCAACCTCAAGGTCATTAATAAACAAGTTAAAAAGCAGGGGTCCCAGCACCGATCCCTGGGCTCAACCTGAAAAAGGTTTCATTTATGACAACTCTGTCTATCCTTCATCAGTTTTCAAACCAGGTGCAAATATTTGTACCAATTTTCTTTATTTTGTACATGAACCTCTTCTGTGGAACTGTATCAAAAAACTTTGCAAAATCTAAGTAGACCACATCAACTGGACTACCCTGGTATAAATGCCTAATTAGCGGTAGCACTCTGGTACTGAAAAGGATAACTATTATAATCTATACAGAAAAGTGTAGGTGACTAATTGAGTTACATTGCATACCACAGGTGACCGTTCATGGTGCTCAGCTAGCCTGGTGCCAACCCCACGCCTGCCGGTGGCCCCCCAGCAGCTGAATGGAAGAGCGAGGCTTCCCCCACCTCCCCCAAGGAACTCCGCGCTACTCGTCACCAAAAAGATAGTGGACAGAGCCATTCACCTCCAGAAAAAGGTTTGTGTTCAAAGTGGAGATTCCCAGAATGCGTGATGCCTTTTAAAGTAGGTTATCCTCACAAGAATAGGTGTGTGTGTGTGTGTGTGTGTGTGTGTGTGTTATACTGTATATAATTATACACACAATAGCTATGTGTATGTGTATAATTCTCAACCCTTGTTGATCAATTGCTGGACGATGTTCAGATCTTGCACATTCATACATCAGAAGAAGACACTGATCAAACACTTTCCTCTTGAGGCACAGTGGAAGATTCCCTTAAAATATTGTCTTTCTTCTTCCAAATACTCTCCATCCAGTCTTCATTCTCCTATACATTTCATACTAATATTTATCACACATTACACAGCCTGTGCCATGGCTATTATTATTGTGTTTATCATGGACCATCCCATTTCCACAACTTCCTTTATCTCCATTCCTTTATAACTCCACCTGGTATGATGTAATACTGCTTTATTAGGTCTTCGTATAGGCCAAGCTTTGTAGAGATGTTCAGGATCCATAACACCGTGCAACAGAACTATGAATTCAAGTCCAGCCAAATTGTACACGAAAGGTTTTTATACTGTCCGACTTGGTTGGGCTAAACCTCCCCTTACCCCTCACCTTCTATTGTCATGGATTTTTATCAGGTGATCTCTCACAATGGGGCTCCACCACATGCCCATGGAGGACCCTACCCGCTGACTTCCTCTGTTCCCACCCTTCCACCACTGATGAGGCTGGCGGGAACACCATGTACACAGGTAGGTGACACTGCACCTCAGGATTCTTCTGCTGAGTGTCACTCCATTGCCTCATTCCCTGCAGGCTCTCTCACTCGTGCTACTTCACTGCTTGCCTTGATCCAAGTCTATAAGGTTATTGTGAAAAGGTTCTGACTCTTCCCGTGAGTAACCATTGAAATCTATGGCCTGGCATTGACTTGCTTGGCAGTTACCATCAGAGCAAGGCTAGAGGCCCCACATTGTGACTTAATGAATCCCAGTCATGGACTGCTGCAGGCGGATCTCCAAGTGCCCACTACATCTCTCAACTGGAATGGAAAGTCCCTTCAGATAGCCTTCCACACTTCTAATTAAAAAAATGTTTAACCTGAACCCTCTACAATCTGGCACTAGGCATAAGGTGCCCACCGGACACAAAATGGCAGTGGGGTTAGGGCTCGGCCAATTGAAAATACAGGATGTTATTGGGACATGATGTCACGGCTTTCTATTGGTGACACAGCAGCCATTTTTGTAGTTGTGATTTTTTTTTTTGATCCGGTTCAGGTAATGGTGAAAAAATAAAACATCTCTATTTGGGGAACTGCTGCTCTAATGTTTGGACTTGTCTTCCCATTACATAGTTACATAGTAGATGAGGTTGAAAAAAGACGTACGTCCATCAAGTTCACCCTATGCTAAATTTAGACAACAGATACTTTATTCTATATCTATACTTACTTATTGATCCAGAGGAAGGCAAACAAAAAAAACCATTAAGCGGAAAAATTAATTCCTTCCTGACTCCAAGAATTGAGAATTGGCAATCGGATTAATCCCTGGATCAACATCCTTCCCATGTATACTTATTTGGTATATCCCTGTATACCTTTCCCATCTAAAAAGATGTCCAACCTTTTTTTGAACAAATCTATTGTATCTGCCATCACAGTCGTATAGTGGTAAAGTGAAATAAGGCGCAAACAAATAAAAAGTGAACACTAATAATAAGTGACTAATCAAAATCTTAAATAGGTGATAATGTGATAAAATTTAAATCAATACAGCTTCACCCCCTGCTCTGGAACCCACAGGAAGGGGTAGTCTTCACTCTTCCCCCACAGTAACAGCAAAACACACAAAATCCACGGGGAGCATGGGGAGGAAACAAAAATAAATTTAAGTGCAGCAAAAAAAGGCAACGTGGAAAAAAGCCTTCAAATGACTTGGCTCTAATGAATTAACTACTTACAAGATGTAAGAGTCAAATAGGCAGGGTTGACTCAAACAGTCACAGGTAAGTGGATGATGCAGTTGTCATCAGAGTGGATCGGGTCCCCAGGATCACGTACCCCAATGTTGAGAGAAAAACTGGCATAGCACAGATCACTCGAGATAAAATAGCTTTATAACAATAAAATATTATACTCACATTCTAACAATAAAATACGGGCATATCACACTGCATTAGTGTAGGAAGATTTTAGCCAGCTGGCTCACCGTCCTGCAACGTTCCCCCACTCCTCTGCCTCAGCCCCCGGTCAGCTGTTACACTGCTCCGACTGGCGTCTGACGTCACTTCTGGGTTCGTCGCGCGGTGAGTGCTGGATCTTCCTGCAACTTCTCTGCTGTATGCTCCGGTCTGAATGAAAACTCCCACTCTACGCGTTTCAAAAGCAACTGCTTTCTTCCTCAGGAGTGTGGAGCCTTGTGACACATTGCATGCTTTTATATCTTGGTGATCTGATTAATCAACAGGTGTAAACCATTCCTTAAAGTGCTACTGGTGTGGCTAGTACAGATACAATTGCTCATATACAAACATGGGGTTAAAATCTTGATAAACACATCTTTTGTAAGGGGATACTTGGTAAACGGGATAGGGAATGAATCTTGTTATGAGAATATAAATTTAAATATAAAATATAAGTGGTGGTACATGCTATAAATTCAAACATATTTAACTCACTGATATCACTGGGTATATATACACGATCTGCAATATGCATGATCTACAATGGCAGACAATTTATACAAATTAATTATAAAATTATGACAAACTTGCAAATGCATTTTAACAAATTAATTATAAAATCCTAAAAACCTACAATTGGATGATGATGAAATATAAATGATCATGGAGGTAATATAACACTTACTACCATACAAAGACACTTACTACCATACAAAGAAACCTAAAGTGCACAGATAATAATGGCTATTGGATAGATACTGAGGAAATTGGATGAAAAAACTCCTAAAATGGGGGAGACAAAATCCACATTAGAAACAGATACAATTATTTCAAAAATGGAAGAATATCTAACTCCATATTTAATCCCCTTGGGGTGAGACTTCCTAAACGATGGATCCAAAAGGATTCTCTCCTCAAAAGTTCATTCTCTCTATCTCCCCCTCTCCAGTGTTGTTTCACTTGTTCTATAACTGTGTAAGTCAAACCTGTGGCATCTCCTTGATGTACTGTGGCGAAATGATCAGAAACACTGTGTGTTTTTATTTGTCGTTTAATGCTGCTAAGGTGTTCTAGGATCCTAGTTCTAATGGGTCTTGCAGTCTTGCCCACGTATTGCAATTTACATGGGCACTCTAATACATATACGACGTGATCTGATCTACAGGTAAGACTTGTTTTTATGTTAAAGCGTTCATTAGTGACATTGGAGCAGAAGTTTGCGGTGTTCGTAGATTTAAACTGGCACGCCCTGCAGGTTTTGCACCCATAGAACCCCGTGTTTTGGCTCAACCAATTATTCTTACTTGGGTTTCTCTCTCTTAATGCACTGGGCGCCAACTTGGTCTTCAAATTGTCAGCTTTTCTAAACAATACATTTGGTCTCTCTGGAATCACACTTCCCAATATAGAATCATTTTTCAGAATATCCCAGTGTTTGTTTAGAATCTTTTGAATGTTTTTAGATTCCTTATTATAACCCGTGATGAATGCAAACTCTAAATGTTCTTTTTTCTTTTTGCTTTTAGGTCTCAAAAGCTCGCTCCTAATTCGGCTGTCAGCTTCTACAATTGCTCTATCCAATAACTTCCCATCGTACTCTTTATCCAAAAATCTTTGTTTAATAAAATCAGCCTGTTTTACAAATTGTTCTTGGTCTGTGCAATTTCTTTTAAGTCTGTTGAACTGTCCCAGTGGCACATTGTCCATCCAACGTGGCAAATGTCCACTGGTTCTTAAAATATAATTATTTTTGTCAATTGACTTAAAAAAGGTTTTGGTCTTGATGTTATTGTCCTCTATATATATCTCCAAATCTAGAAAGTGAATCATATTTGAACTAAAGGTACTGGTAAAATTCAAATTTTTTGTGTTTGTGTTAATATAATCAAAGAAAGAGTTTAGCTTTTCTTCTCCTCCCTTCCAAATTAAAAACACATCATCAATGAAACGGCGCCAGAGCACCAGGCCCGACCCCGGTACCTCTCCCATGGGCCAGATGGTCTCCTCCTCCCAAACCGCCATGAAGAGGTTAGCGTAACTGGGGGCAAACCTGGTGCCCATCGCCGTTCCACAATTCTGCAAATAAAAATCACCACCATACCAAAAGTAGTTGTGGGTTAATATGAATAATATACTATCTACAATGAAGTCTGCCTGATCCTTTGGTAATTCTGAATCCTGTTCCAATATATATTTGATGGCTGCGCAACCTTGTTCATGATTTATTGACGTGTACAATGATGATACGTCGCAGCTAGCCATAATGAAATGGTCTTCCCATTTTAGTTCAGTGAGTGTGTTTAAAATATCCATAGTGTCTCTCAGATAAGATTTTTGCTTTGATACATATTTTTGTAAAAATCTGTCGATGTACATGGACAAATTTGCTGTGAGGGAGCCAATCCCCGAGACAATAGGTCTGCCTGGGGGATTGGCTACACTCTTGTGTATCTTTGGAAGATGATAGAAAACTGGCATTCTCGCCTTATCTACATATAGGAAATCATATTCTTTATCATTGAGAATGCCAGTTTCCCTTCCCCTATCCAAGAGACATTTCAAATCAGTTGTGTATTCATTAATTGGATCACTTTTTAGTTTGGTATAGGTAGTTTTGTCCTCTAGGAGGCGTAGGGACTCCTTGTTATAATTTGCCTTGTCCATCAATACAACGCCTCCTCCCTTGTCCGCCTGTTTAATGACCAAGTCCTCGTTCTCCACCAGTTCCCTTAAAGCTTTTTTTTCTTCTTTTGTAAGATTATCCTTGATGTTCGTTTTATTCTTCATAAGATCATCGAAATCACTCGTGATCATTTTGAAGAAAACATCTACATTATTTCCTTTTGCGAACTGTGGATAGAATGTGGATTTTGGCCTTAAATCAGTATGGACAAAATTTCTCTCCTCTTGTACCACCACAGGAATCGTTGTATCGTTACTTGGTTCAAGATTCCTTCCCAGGAAATATCTTTTCAGGGTTAGTTTGCGCAGATATTTATTTGCATCAATGTAGAGGTCAAAGCTGTTGTGGCCTCTCACTGGTGCAAAAGAAAGACCCTTTGAAATGACCTCCCTCTGAGGTTCTGTGAGGACTACAGAGCTTAAATTAAAGATGTTATCATTTATTTTGCGCTTTTTTTGCGCTCTCTTTCTTTTTCGTCCTCTCCTCCCTCTAAAGGTCTTCCTCTTTTTAGATTTTTGGACTCCTTTTCCATCAGTGGGAGGTAACGATTTTTGTTCTCCCACAGAGTGGATGGGCCCTCTGCGCCTAAAAAAACCTCTGTTTTTTCCTGTTGTTTATCTCTCTGAACCTCTCTTTTCTCCCTTTCTTCCTCCCTTCTCCCTTTCTGTGATTTCTCCTTCTTTTTTTGATATCTCTCTTCTTCTCTTTTATCTTTCTTCTGTTGGTTAATCGGAGTGAAATTTGCTGTACCCCCTACTTTAAATTCATTTGATTCTAATCTCTCCCTATGTGTGGAGTCTAATCTCTCCCTACATCCTGTGGATCACTCCACACATAGGGAGAGATTAGAATCAAATGAATTTAAAGTAGGGGGTACAGCAAATTTCACTCCGATTAACCAACAGAAGAAAGATAAAAGAGAAGAAGAGAGATATCAAAAAAAGAAGGAGAAATCACAGAAAGGGAGAAGGGAGGAAGAAAGGGAGAAAAGAGAGGTTCAGAGAGATAAACAACAGGAAAAAACAGAGGTTTTTTTAGGCGCAGAGGGCCCATCCACTCTGTGGGAGAACAAAAATCGTTACCTCCCACTGATGGAAAAGGAGTCCAAAAATCTAAAAAGAGGAAGACCTTTAGAGGGAGGAGAGGACGAAAAAGAAAGAGAGCGCAAAAAAAGCGCAAAATAAATGATAACATCTTTAATTTAAGCTCTGTAGTCCTCACAGAACCTCAGAGGGAGGTCATTTCAAAGGGTCTTTCTTTTGCACCAGTGAGAGGCCACAACAGCTTTGACCTCTACATTGATGCAAATAAATATCTGCGCAAACTAACCCTGAAAAGATATTTCCTGGGAAGGAATCTTGAACCAAGTAACGATACAACGATTCCTGTGGTGGTACAAGAGGAGAGAAATTTTGTCCATACTGATTTAAGGCCAAAATCCACATTCTATCCACAGTTCGCAAAAGGAAATAATGTAGATGTTTTCTTCAAAATGATCACGAGTGATTTCGATGATCTTATGAAGAATAAAACGAACATCAAGGATAATCTTACAAAAGAAGAAAAAAAAGCTTTAAGGGAACTGGTGGAGAACGAGGACTTGGTCATTAAACAGGCGGACAAGGGAGGAGGCGTTGTATTGATGGACAAGGCAAATTATAACAAGGAGTCCCTACGCCTCCTAGAGGACAAAACTACCTATACCAAACTAAAAAGTGATCCAATTAATGAATACACAACTGATTTGAAATGTCTCTTGGATAGGGGAAGGGAAACTGGCATTCTCAATGATAAAGAATATGATTTCCTATATGTAGATAAGGCGAGAATGCCAGTTTTCTATCATCTTCCAAAGATACACAAGAGTGTAGCCAATCCCCCAGGCAGACCTATTGTCTCGGGGATTGGCTCCCTCACAGCAAATTTGTCCATGTACATCGACAGATTTTTACAAAAATATGTATCAAAGCAAAAATCTTATCTGAGAGACACTATGGATATTTTAAACACACTCACTGAACTAAAATGGGAAGACCATTTCATTATGGCTAGCTGCGACGTATCATCATTGTACACGTCAATAAATCATGAACAAGGTTGCGCAGCCATCAAATATATATTGGAACAGGATTCAGAATTACCAAAGGATCAGGCAGACTTCATTGTAGATAGTATATTATTCATATTAACCCACAACTACTTTTGGTATGGTGGTGATTTTTATTTGCAGAATTGTGGAACGGCGATGGGCACCAGGTTTGCCCCCAGTTACGCTAACCTCTTCATGGCGGTTTGGGAGGAGGAGACCATCTGGCCCATGGGAGAGGTACCGGGGTCGGGCCTGGTGCTCTGGCGCCGTTTCATTGATGATGTGTTTTTAATTTGGAAGGGAGGAGAAGAAAAGCTAAACTCTTTCTTTGATTATATTAACACAAACACAAAAAATTTGAATTTTACCAGTACCTTTAGTTCAAATATGATTCACTTTCTAGATTTGGAGATATATATAGAGGACAATAACATCAAGACCAAAACCTTTTTTAAGTCAATTGACAAAAATAATTATATTTTAAGAACCAGTGGACATTTGCCACGTTGGATGGACAATGTGCCACTGGGACAGTTCAACAGACTTAAAAGAAATTGCACAGACCAAGAACAATTTGTAAAACAGGCTGATTTTATTAAACAAAGATTTTTGGATAAAGAGTACGATGGGAAGTTATTGGATAGAGCAATTGTAGAAGCTGACAGCCGAATTAGGAGCGAGCTTTTGAGACCTAAAAGCAAAAAGAAAAAAGAACATTTAGAGTTTGCATTCATCACGGGTTATAATAAGGAATCTAAAAACATTCAAAAGATTCTAAACAAACACTGGGATATTCTGAAAAATGATTCTATATTGGGAAGTGTGATTCCAGAGAGACCAAATGTATTGTTTAGAAAAGCTGACAATTTGAAGACCAAGTTGGCGCCCAGTGCATTAAGAGAGAGAAACCCAAGTAAGAATAATTGGTTGAGCCAAAACACGGGGTTCTATGGGTGCAAAACCTGCAGGGCGTGCCAGTTTAAATCTACGAACACCGCAAACTTCTGCTCCAATGTCACTAATGAACGCTTTAACATAAAAACAAGTCTTACCTGTAGATCAGATCACGTCGTATATGTATTAGAGTGCCCATGTAAATTGCAATACGTGGGCAAGACTGCAAGACCCATTAGAACTAGGATCCTAGAACACCTTAGCAGCATTAAACGACAAATAAAAACACACAGTGTTTCTGATCATTTCGCCACAGTACATCAAGGAGATGCCACAGGTTTGACTTACACAGTTATAGAACAAGTGAAACAACACTGGAGAGGGGGAGATAGAGAGAATGAACTTTTGAGGAGAGAATCCTTTTGGATCCATCGTTTAGGAAGTCTCACCCCAAGGGGATTAAATATGGAGTTAGATATTCTTCCATTTTTGAAATAATTGTATCTGTTTCTAATGTGGATTTTGTCTCCCCCATTTTAGGAGTTTTTTCATCCAATTTCCTCAGTATCTATCCAATAGCCATTATTATCTGTGCACTTTAGGTTTCTTTGTATGGTAGTAAGTGTCTTTGTATGGTAGTAAGTGTTATATTACCTCCATGATCATTTATATTTCATCATCATCCAATTGTAGGTTTTTAGGATTTTATAATTAATTTGTTAAAATGCATTTGCAAGTTTGTCATAATTTTATAATTAATTTGTATAAATTGTCTGCCATTGTAGATCATGCATATTGCAGATCGTGTATATATACCCAGTGATATCAGTGAGTTAAATATGTTTGAATTTATAGCATGTACCACCACTTATATTTTATATTTAAATTTATATTCTCATAACAAGATTCATTCCCTATCCCGTTTACCAAGTATCCCCTTACAAAAGATGTGTTTATCAAGATTTTAACCCCATGTTTGTATATGAGCAATTGTATCTGTACTAGCCACACCAGTAGCACTTTAAGGAATGGTTTACACCTGTTGATTAATCAGATCACCAAGATATAAAAGCATGCAATGTGTCACAAGGCTCCACACTCCTGAGGAAGAAAGCAGTTGCTTTTGAAACGCGTAGAGTGGGAGTTTTCATTCAGACCGGAGCATACAGCAGAGAAGTTGCAGGAAGATCCAGCACTCACCGCGCGACGAACCCAGAAGTGACGTCAGACGCCAGTCGGAGCAGTGTAACAGCTGACCGGGGGCTGAGGCAGAGGAGTGGGGGAACGTTGCAGGACGGTGAGCCAGCTGGCTAAAATCTTCCTACACTAATGCAGTGTGATATGCCCGTATTTTATTGTTAGAATGTGAGTATAATATTTTATTGTTATAAAGCTATTTTATCTCGAGTGATCTGTGCTATGCCAGTTTTTCTCTCAACATTGGGGTACGTGATCCTGGGGACCCGATCCACTCTGATGACAACTGCATCATCCACTTACCTGTGACTGTTTGAGTCAACCCTGCCTATTTGACTCTTACATCTTGTAAGTAGTTAATTCATTAGAGCCAAGTCATTTGAAGGCTTTTTTCCACGTTGCCTTTTTTTGCTGCACTTAAATTTATTTCTGCCATCACAGTCTCCATGGGTAATGAATTTCACATTTTAACTGCCCTTACTGTAAAGAACCCTTTCCTTTGTTGCTGGTGAAATTTCCTTTTCAAATCCCGGTACCAGCCTCTTGTGACCCTGGGAAAGTCACTTTCTCACTGCGCTTCAGGCATCACAAGCAGATTGTTAGCTGTACAGGAGAAGGACTCGTGTCTGCAAAAGTATTTGTACAGCACTACGTATACTGCCGGCGCTACAAGAGACACATACGCATTAAGAATTATGAGCAGCAATATCTCACCATCATAAATAACATTACTAAGTGTTAATAGAAATGTTGTAAAGCGGTAATACTATTAGTATAATTAATAATGGTAATATTACAATTCTTTTATGTGTGTAGCGCTAACCTATAGCGCAGCACAATCTTCTCACCATCTACCTCCTTCCAGGTGAAAGACGCCAGCACACAGACGTCCATCCCGTCCCCGAGGCCGGCGAGCGGAGAGCAGCTGGAGGCCGTGAGAGGGGAGCTGCACAGTCTCATGCAGGCCATGCAGACATTGATGGACCGGCAGAGCCGCTGGGAGCAGGAACAACACAGGCAGAGGCAGTGCAACCACCAAGAGCTGGTACTGCAGATCCAGCAGCTGGAAGCCACACTGGGAGCCAGGGGCCTCCAGAACTGCGTCCCATGCGGCAGTGGGCGAGACAGCGAGCCCGCCCTGCCCGATTTCGAACATTTCAAGATGGAGCTGTTGTGATTGGCAGGGGGGGGTCTTTACACGAGGGACTTAGCAGAAGACGAGCCATGATATATGCCGGGGTTATGCCACAATATATAGCGGTAGAGTGTAACTGCACCTTTATTAGAAACACCTCACAATGCTAACAGCTCTTGGATTCCAATGAACATTCATGGTCCCTGATTTCTACAGACGGCGGCCTTCTTGGTAGGGATACTCCCTTCCAAGGAACAGGGCTTCTGTATAGCAAAAGGGTCCAGCAAGGCTCATTGAAGATGTCAACTCGTTCATTTTCTGCGAGTCTCACTAATTTGTAGTCGATCTCAATGATTTTTGGAATCAGCACCGCATAGGACTTCAATGGAGTCTCAGGGAGGAAGAAAAAAAAATGTGTTTTTCCAATTATATGCTATTTCTCTGATTTTTGGGCTCTGGGGTGGGACAGCCTGGTGACGAGTGAGATGGGATAGGTGTGCACTCCCACAGAACTGAGACCGTTAAAATGCAATGCATTGTGGTCTTGTTCCATGGTTAACAGCGCCTTTAAGAAGTGGTACTCTGCCACATTTAACCTTTTACAGGGACCTCAAGATGTGGAGAGGTAGGACATGGGCGCTTGCTCATTTTTTTTTCTAGTGAGAGGTTCAGCTGGCTGCTCTGACGCCCCCCCCCCCCCCACATCCCACATCCCACATCCGTATGCAGAATCAGTCTTTCCATGAGCGATCACATGACTCGTATGTGCCGGTGGCACTACAGCACCGACAAACTCGGGGCACTGTGAAGGTTAAAAAAAAAGATCTGCACTAATAAACCCTTTGCGTGCTGGAGCAGCCACGGCACCTCCGGTGCTCGCGATTACATCACCGGTCTGGTGCTGATGATGGAAGAGTCATCCCCCTCCCGTCCACCATCACTTCAGATCGCATCCTATACTCCCGTGGATCTCTCCTAAGAGAGAGCATTTGGGGGGGGGAGGGAACGTAGCTACTATGTCATAGGGACCCCAAAGTGCCAGAACACCATGACACAGTAGCTATGTTTCAGGGCTTTCAAAGGGTTGAACATTGGCGCCAAGATCTTTGGACTGTATATAAAAGATGTAAGCAATATTTCTGCTGTAAAAATAGAAGGGGAAATGCTTTCCCAAATCCCCATTTTCTTTAAAAAGAAAGCGTAATTGTGTTTATTTTATTTGAAACAAAGTCGTGGCACTCGGAACGAAAATATATATATATACAGTGTATATATATATATATATATATATATATATAAAAAAAAATCCAAGTAGTGTTATTTTGTATCCCTAATACTATCACACTCCCATCGCTGGCCATGTGGAAGGGTCTTCTCTGCTTCAGGCCTTCGATTAAAATGGGGTCAAAATCCATCCCTCTGACACACTCGCCAACGCTCATTGATTTTTAGCATCGCTGTTAATTGAGTGTCGCTGTAAAATGCAGCACTTTGCCATTAAAATCCAATTTTTCAGTCCACAACCTCATTACTTTTGAATCCTTAGGCCTCAGACACAGTACAGGCGTGTGGCGTGACGTCATGCGTGCCTGTACTTGCCGAGATCTGTGTCCTGCAGGGTTGAGCAATGAGAGGGAGAGGGGAGGGAGAGGGGTGGCTGAACCACGCACGACCCGGCCGTCACGTGGCAAAGACAAACAGGTTTGTCTCACCCTTCGCACGCGTTGGCCTGGATTTGGTACAAGCAAAGTCGCTTGCGCCGTCGGATCCTCTATGGACACGGCCTTCGAGATTAATCCGTGAACTAAGTCTACATTCACGTTTATATATAAGAAGGTGTACACACACACACACACACACACACACACACACACACACACACACACACACACACACACACACCTCCAAAGAAAAGCAGGTGATCACCAATATATTTAAGGGGGAAAACCATATATACAAAAATTTAACAAAACCAACCTGCTGACAGGTTTTAAAAGATAATGTTCATTATTTTTTTTTTCTCAAAGGTATTTTTCTTTTATATAAAAGATATTGCTATGAAAAAAAAAAATGCGGAAAATTAAAAATTCCAAAATATTTTTTCTGTCCAATTATTATGAGGAGTTACGGCTACAAGGTTTCCCCGGCCTCTTGCCAATCGATTGGGAAACAACCTCTTGTAATGTCCTTTATGACAGCAGTAATGACACCCACTTTATTCTGTGTGCCGGCTCTGGGTATTAATACAGGCGGATTTATATGCGCTGCTGGGTCTAACAGCTCCGAATCTCAGTCGGGAAACGGCGTCGGAGTGATCAGCCAGGAGAAATCTGATACCGTTTCCAGTGGGCCAAGGACTCGGTGCAATTGTGGAGCAAAAGGACTACACCAGAATAAAGGGGGAAACAAATCCTATTGTTTTCCGTCACTGGCAGCTGATCTGGAAACAACGTTTTGTTAAGAAGTGAAGTCTTCCTTGAACAAATGTAACCATGCCTACAGCAAATACATGGGCAATCTGCTTTGGAAATGAAGCATGGTGGCTTTTTGGTGGGGGCCGCTGAATGAGGGAGTATTGGTCAATTGTGTTTTCTTTACCTTTAGGTCTCGGACATAATGCAGGCGTGCGAGCGCGCGCGCTTGCCGAGATCCGTGGCCTGCAGTGTTGCGCAATGGGGGGGGGGGTGGCGTGCTCGTCACGTGAGCGGTTCGCCTTCATTGGCTGAACCACGCACGTGACCGGGCCGTGGCGCGGCAAAGACAAACCACTTTGTCTCGCCACGTACCAGTCGCCTCGCCGCTGGCGCGCACTATGCACAGGCGCCTTGCCCCCCTCCATTGGTTTGGATTAGGCACGAGTGACATCGCTCGCACCGTCGGAACCAGTATGGACGCAGCCTTACTCCCACCCTGACCTTACCAGATACTCTAAGATAAGGTAAGCGACGACGGGGGGCTTTGGATGTGCAAACTCCTATGGCTAACACAGTGACACCAGACAGGAGGGAGCAGCCAGAGGCGATCACACCCTCCCACGTGTCCGCTCACCATGTTTACATGGAAAAGGATCTCAGAATCCCCCCCGATGTGGCCTCTTCAGCATTGTCACTGCCATTACTGCTCCGTGGTTGTAGTAGACATGGAGTGGCCAACTCCAGTCCTCAAGGGCCACCAACAGGTCAGGTTTTCAGGATATCCCTGCTTCAGCACAGGTGGTGCAGACGTTGACTGAGCCGCTGATTGAGCCACCTGTGCTGAAGCAGGGATTTCCTGACAACCTGACCTGTTGGTGGCCCTTGAGGACTGGAGTTGGCCGCCCCCTGTAGTAGACCCTTTAAACACATCTGGTACAGTGTTTTGCTCCAGAATAGCACCACTTTTGGCCCATATTCAACATGCTGCAAAGCCCCTTCCCCGTGCTGCTGGTGAAGATTTGAGTCCCACTCATTAGATTGACGCTGATCTCTTCCCTAGCCCTGGGAAGCATTTTCACAGCATGTGTAGCAGGGGCCACCAACTCCTCCATCATCGCACAATTTAACGCGTTCATTTTCCCGCAGGGTTCATATTGTCCCCACCAAACAAGCCCCTTCCTCTCCACGCAGAGGCGCAGAAGGTGGAGCCTGTGGCCCGCTCTCGTCTTTCTTGCTGCTTCTCTCTGCTAGTAGTCAGATGTGAGCTCCCGATGTTGGTTCATTTCGATAGAAGTGTAATTCTGCGGGCGCCTACGATGGAAAGACACGGATATTAAAAGGTGCAATTCCCACCAACATGACCTATATTGAAAGTGAGCTCCATCTGATGCCCTTTAAAGCAGATCTACCTCATTTGTATCATTTTTTCTAGCTCTTTTTGAATACACTTTGTTTAAAGGCCCAAGGCCTGTAGTAGAGTGTTCACATGGTAACTCCTAATCATTCTAACGTGTTCCACTCAGAAATGTTTCAAAGATTAACATGCAGGGGGAACTGCCCATTTGGGGAGCGTTGAAAGAAGACAGGTTTAGCTATTACTACACCCTTTGCTTTGTCCACAAGCATTTTCATCATTTTTCTTAACCCTTTCTCTACCAGTGGGGCCATCTATTATATTGCGTGTTATTATATCGCTCTATATTGCGTGTTATTAGAACGAACTGTGTGTTAATTAATAGACGCTCTGCATGTTATTAAAATGTTCTATGCGTGATTTATTGGTCTGTGTGTTATCAGAACGCTCAGCGTGTTATTAGAACGAACTGTGTGTTAATAGACGCTCTGCATGTTATTAAAATGTTCTGTGCGTGATTTATTGCTCGGCGTGTTATTAGAACCCTCGGCGTGTTATTAGAACCCTCGCCGTGTTATTAGAACCCTCGGCGTGTTATTAGAACCCTCGCCGTGTTATTAGAACCCTCGGTGTGTTATTAGAATACTCTGCGTGTTATTAGAACCCTCGGCGTGTTATTAGAACCCTCACCGTGTTATTAGAACCCTCGGCGTGTTATTAGAACCCTCGGCGTGTTATTAGAACCCTCGGCGTGTTATTAGAACCCTCGGCGTGTTATTAGAACGCTCAGCGTGTTATTAGAACCCTCGCCGTGTTATTAGAACCCTCGCCGTGTTATTAGAACCCTCGCCGTGTTATTAGAACCCTCGCCGTGTTATTAGAACCCTCGGCGTGTTATTAGAACGCTCAGCGTGTTATTAGAATCCTCGGCGTGTTATTAGAACCCTCGGCGTGTTATTAGAACCCTCGGCGTGTTTTTAGAACCCTCGGCGTGTTAGTAGAACCCTCGGCGTGTTATTAGAACCCTCGGCGTGTTATTAGAACCCTCGGCGTGTTATTAGAACCCTCGGCGTGTTATTAGAACCCTCTGCGTGTTATTATATCGCTCTGCATGTTATATCGCTCTGAAATGCGTTACTGGCCCCTCTGGTAGCTAAGGGGTCAATTTTCTATCATTCTGTGATTCCATTGGGTATTAATCAGGCTTCCTGCCTGGCACACAGACATTAGCTATACGGTAGGGGTATTAATCAGGCTTCCTGCCTGGCACACAGACATTAGCTATACGGTAGGGGTATTAATCAGGCTTCCTGCCTGGCACACAGACATTAGCTATACGGTAGGGGTATTAATCCGGCTTCCTGCCTGGCACACAGACATTAGCTATACGGTAGGGGTATTAATCAGGCTTCCTGCCTGGCACACAGACATTAGCTATACGGTAGGGGTATTAATCCGGCTTCCTGCCTGGCACACAGACATTAGCTATACGGTAGGTGTAAGATAGATAGATAGGTGTTGTCACTTAGACGACAGTGGGCTGTTTAAATGCAAAGATAACACTGTGTTCTGTAACGCGTCTCTCAACTTCACCTAGTCTCCCCACATCACAAGCAGACCCACACGAGGCACAACAGGGGCACATTGCCCCGGACACCGGAAACCTGCCGTTATACAGATATCTTATAAAGGGGAAGGATTGAGAACCTGTGATTTCCATCATAATAATCCTCCCAATAACCCCTGGCTGAAGCGCTATTAAAAACTGTAGCAGTTCTGTGTTTCAATTTTGGAAGGTGTCATTCTGTTAAACGAGGAGGCACAACTCTGTGGCTCCCCATGTAATAAGGTTTATTGCGTTTTGAGAGAAGACCCCCTTTTTCTTCTCCCCGGGGACACTACATTCAAGCACATCGGCTACTTATGTAAAGAAATACAGCACAAAGAACACTTTACCTGGGGCTTTGAGAACTGACAGAGTCCCAAAGGTGTTAGAGAAATGGCTAAAGCAGAGTGCCAGAGAAGGAGATGGGGAGTGAGGTGGTTTTCAAAACTTGAAAGCAGGTAGAGGAGTGGCGTGTGTGGGGGTATAAGTACGGGCAGGGAGGAGCATATATCCAGTCTTTAGCCTAATAAAAAGCAGGGGGTACAACAAGCACTTTGATTATGGCCGCGCATACGCTGACAACTGATCGGGTTTGCTTTCATTGTACAAAAAGTCGGCGTTTAAACATTTCAGGTAAGTGACCCCCTCCCTCTGCCCCAGGGAGGTGACCCCACATACCTCTTGCGTAGGTACAGTATCAGTCCGACTGCTCCACCTATCAACAGCAGTGACAGCAGCACAAGAAGGGAGAGCTGCCATATCTGCAGGGAGCCTGGCAGGAGAGACACCACATAATCAATATCGTTTATTTGTAAAGCGCCAACATATTCTGCAGCGCACTCCTCAGGGAGTTTAAACATCCGAAAGCTGGGGGAGCGTCTGACGCTGCGTGGTGGGAACCCCAGAGAGAGGGGGCCGCACGGGAGAAGTCTTGCAGGCGGGAGTGAGAGGGGTAGTAAGGCAGGAGGAAAGGCGGATGTCATGGGCAGAACGTAGGGGGCGTTTAGGGATATATTTGGGGCTGAGATGTAAGGGGGGGAGAGGGGCAGCGTCGTTGAGAGCTTTGGAAGTCAGAATTAGGGTATTACATTTGATTGTAGCGAATATGGGAAGCCAGTGTATGGAGCTGCGTGGTGGAGCAGTAGAAGTGGAGCGGTGAGGGAGGTAGAGGATATGGGAAGTCAGTGTAGGGAGCTGCGTGGTGGAGCAGCAGAAGTGGAGCGGTGAGGGAGGTAGAGAATATGGGAAGCCAGTGTAGGGAGCTGCGTGGTGGAGCAGTAGAAGTGGAGCGGTGAGGGAGGTAGAGGATATGGGAAGCCAGTGTAGGGAGCTGCGTGGTGGAGCAGTAGAAGTGGAGCGGTGAGGGAGGTAGAGGATATGGGAAGCCAGTGTAGGGAGCTGCGTGGTGGAGCAGTAGAAGTGGAGAGGTGAGGGAGGTAGAGGATATGGGAAGTCAGTGTAGGGAGCTGCGTGGTGGAGCAGCAGAAGTGGAGCGGTGAGGTAGGTAGAAGATATGGGAAGCCAGTGTAGGGAGCTGTGTGGTGGAGCAGTAGAAGTGGAGCGGTGAGGGAGGTAGAGGATATGGGAAGTCAGTGTAGGGAGCTGCGTGGTGGAGCAGCAGAAGTGGAGCGGTGAGGGAGGTAGAGGATATGGGAAGTCAGTGTAGGGAGCTGCGTGGTGGAGCAGCAGAAGTGGAGCGGTGAGGGAGGTAGAGAATATGGGAAGCCAGTGTAGGGAGCTGCGTGGTGGAGCAGTAGAAGTGGAGCGGTGAGGGAGGTAGAGGATATGGGAAGCCAGTGTAGGGAGCTGCGTGGTGGAGCAGTAGAAGTGGAGCGGTGAGGGAGGTAGAGGATATGGGAAGCCAGTGTAGGGAGCTGCGTGGTGGAGCAGTAGAAGTGGAGAGGTGAGGGAGGTAGAGGATATGGGAAGTCAGTGTAGGGAGCTGCGTGGTGGAGCAGCAGAAGTGGAGCGGTGAGGGAGGTAGAGGATATGGGAAGCCAGTGTAGGGAGCTGCGTGGTGGAGCAGCAGAAGTGGAGCGGTGAGGGAGGTAGAAGATATGGGAAGCCAGTGTAGGGAGCTGTGTGGTGGAGCAGTAGAAGTGGAGCGGTGAGGGAGGTAGAGGATATGGGAAGCCAGTGTAGGGAGCTGCGTGGTGGAGCAGTAGAAGTGGAGCGGTGAGGGAGGTAGAGGATATGGGAAGCCAGTGTAGGGAGCTGTGTGGTGGAGCAGTAGAAGTGGAGCGGTGAGGTAGGTAGAGGATATGGGAAGCCAGTGTAGGGAGCTGTGTGGTGGAGCAGTAGAAGTGGAGCGGTGAGGGA
The DNA here is from genome assembly GCF_040206685.1 of Ascaphus truei. Taxonomy (NCBI): domain Eukaryota; kingdom Metazoa; phylum Chordata; class Amphibia; order Anura; family Ascaphidae; genus Ascaphus; species Ascaphus truei. The sequence continues at coordinate 55,485,625 of NC_134493.1, read as the reverse complement.
GGTAGAGGATATGGGAAGCCAGTGTATGGAGCTGCGTGGTGGAGCAGCAGAAGTGGAGCGGTGAGGGAGGTAGAGGATATGGGAAGCCAGTGTAGGGAGCTGCGTGGTGGAGCAGCAGAAGTGGAGCGGTGAGGGAGGTAGAGAATATGGAAAGCCAGTGTAGGGAGCTGCGTGGTGGAGCAGCAGAAGTGGAGCGGTGAGGGAGGTAGAGGATATGGGAAGCCAGTGTAGGGAGCTGCGTGGTGGAGCAGTAGAAGTGGAGCGGTGAGGGAGGTAGAGGATATGGGAAGCCAGTGTAGGGAGCTGCGTGGTGGAGCAGTAGAAGTGGAGCGGTGAGGGAGGTAGAGGATATGGGAAGCCAGTGTAGGGAGCTGCGTGGTGGAGCAGCAGAAGTGGAGCGGTGAGGGAGGTAGAGGATATGGGAAGCCAGTGTAGGGAGCTGCGTGGTGGAGCAGCAGAAGTGGAGCGGTGAGGGAGGTAGAGGATATGGGAAGCCAGTGTAGGGAGCTGCGTGGTGGAGCAGCAGAAGTGGAGTGGTGAGGGAGGTAGAGGATATGGGAAGCCAGTGTAGGGAGCTGCGTGGTGGAGCAGTAGAAGTGGAGCGGTGAGGGAGGTAGAGGATATGGGAAGCCAGTGTAGGGAGCTGTGTGGTGGAGCAGCAGAAGTGGAGCGGTGAGGGAGGTAGAGGATATGGGAAGCCAGTGTAGGGAGCTGCGTGGTGGAGCGGTGAGGGAGGTAGAGGATATGGGAAGTCAGTGTAGGGAGCTGCGTGGTGGAGCAGCAGAAGTGGAGCGGTGAGGGAGGTAGAAGATATGGGAAGTCAGTGTAGGGAGCTGCGTGGTGGAGCAGCAGAAGTGGAGCGGTGAGGGAGGTAGAGGATATGGGAAGCCAGTGTAGGGAGCTGCGTGGTGGAGCAGCAGAAGTGGAGCGGTGAGGGAGGTAGAGGATATGGGAAGCCAGTGTAGGGAGCTGCATGGTGGAGCAGCAGAAGTGGAGCGGTGAGGGAGGTAGAGGATATGGGAAGCCAGTGTAGGGAGCTGCGTGGTGGAGCAGTAGAAGTGGAGCGGTGAGGGAGGTAGAGGATATGGGAAGTCAGTGTAGGGAGCTGCGTGGTGGAGCAGTAGAAGTGGAGCGGTGAGGGAGGTAGAGGATATGGGAAGCCAGTGTAGGGAGCTGCGTGGTGGAGCAGTAGAAGTGGAGAGGTGAGGGAGGTAGAGGATATGGGAAGCCAGTGTAGGGAGCTGCGTGGTGGAGCAGCAGAAGTGGAGCGGTGAGGGAGGTAGAGGATATGGGAAGCCAGTGTAGGGAGCTGCGTGGTGGAGCAGTAGAAGTGGAGAGGTGAGGGAGGTAGAGGATATGGAAAGCCAGTGTAGGGAGCTGCGTGGTGGAGCAGTAGAAGTGGAGCGGTGAGGGAGGTAGAGGATATGGGAAGCTGGTGTAGGGAGCTGCGTGGTGGAGCAGCAGAAGTGGAGCGGTGAGGGAGGTAGAGGATATGGGAAGCCAGTGTAGGGAGCTGCGTGGTGGAGCAGTAGAAGTGGAGCGGTGAGGGAGGTAGAGGATATGGGAAGCCAGTGTAGGGAGCTGCGTGGTGGAGCAGCAGAAGTGGAGCGGTGAGGGAGGTAGAGGATATGGGAAGCCAGTGTAGGGAGCTGCGTGGTGGAGCAGTAGAAGTGGAGAGGTGAGGGAGGTAGAGGATATGGAAAGCCAGTGTAGGGAGCTGCGTGGTGGAGCAGTAGAAGTGGAGCGGTGAGGGAGGTAGAGGATATGGGAAGCCAGTGTAGGGAGCTGCGTGGTGGAGCAGCAGAAGTGGAGCGGTGAGGGAGGTAGAGGATATGGGAAGCCAGTGTAGGGAGCTGCGTGGTGGAGCAGTAGAAGTGGAGCGGTGAGGGAGGTAGAGGATATGGGAAGCCAGTGTAGGGAGCTGCGTGGTGGAGCAGCAGAAGTGGAGCGGTGAGGTAGGTAGAGGATATGGGAAGCCAGTGTAGGGAGCTGCGTGGTGGAGCAGTAGAAGTGGAGAGGTGAGGGAGGTAGAGGATATGGGAAGCCAGTGTATGGAGCTGCGTGGTGGAGCAGTAGAAGTGGAGCGGTGAGGGAGGTAGAGGATATGGGAAGCTGGTGTAGGGAGCTGCGTGGTGGAGCAGTAGAAGTGGAGCGGTGAGGGAGGTAGAGGATATGGGAAGCCAGTGTAGGGAGCTGCGTGGTGGAGCAGCAGAAGTGGAGCGGTGAGGGAGGTAGAGGATATGGGAAGTCAGTGTAGGGAGCTGCGTGGTGGAGCAGCAGAAGTGGAGCGGTGAGGGAGGTAGAGGATATGGGAAGTCAGTGTAGGGAGCTGCGTGGTGGAGCAGTAGAAGTGGAGCGGTGAGGTAGGTAGAGGATATGGGAAGCCAGTGTAGGGAGCTGCGTGGTGGAGCAGCAGAAGTGGAGCGGTGAGGGAGGTAGAGGATATGGGAAGCCAGTGTAGGGAGCTGCGTGGTGGAGCAGCAGAAGTGGAGCGGTGAGAGAGGTAGAGGATATGGGAAGCCAGTGTAGGGAGCTGCGTGGTGGAGCAGTAGAAGTGGAGTGGTGAGGGAGGTAGAGAATATGGGAAGCCAGTGTAGGGAGCTGTGTGGTGGAGCAGTAGAAGTGGACGTGAGGGAGGTGGACGAGTCTGGTGGCAGCGTTTTGGATGGATTGGAGTTGGGACAGACGGACAAGGGGAATGCTGACTAGGAGAAGGTTGCAGGAGTCAAGGCGGGACAGGATGTGTGAATTCAAATTTTAATTGCATCATGAGTGAGAAAAGGGCGTATCCTAGTGATATTTCGGAGGTGGAGTTGCAGGACTGAGTGAGTGATTATGAGGGATGAAGGATGGGGCAGAATCAAAGATGACCCCTAGGCAGCGGGCTTGGTGGTGATGAGATTGTGGTGTTATCGACAGTGAGGGAGAGTTAGGGTGTACGTGTGGCAGTGGAAGGGGGAAAGAGTATTAATTCAGTTTTGGACATGTTAAGCTTCAAATAACGGTGGGATATTCAGGAGTAGACTGCAGAGACAGTTGGTGACACAGCACAAGGGAGAGGAGGGGAGAGATGAGGGGGGACAGGTGCATTTGGGTATCATTGGCATAGTGATGATACTGAAAGTCAAAAGATTGTATTAGTTCACCAAGAGAATAGTGAGAATAGCAAAGGACCAAGGATAGAGCCTTGTGGGACCCGACAGAAAGAGGAGACATCAGAGAAGGAAACACTGAAGGAGCGGGTTGGTTGTGTAGGACGTGAACCAGGAGAGGGCAGAGTCATGGAGAGTGTGCAGGAGAAGGGGGTGATCAACAGTGTTGAAGGCAGCAGAGCGATCCAGGAGAAGTGACCCATAGACTTAACTGTGAGCAGGTCGTCAATCAACCAATGACAGTAGATAATAATTGGAAAAAAAAAAATAACAAAGCTGTTCTTTACCATGTCAAAGTTTAAAACATATTTGAAAATACATATAGTTGTCCGATTTTATTATAAAAGGAGGCGGCTCCATTTAACCTATTAAACATGTCCCGACTCAACTCATCTGAGAGACAAGGGAAGGATCCCTCTGCTCCACCTTACCTCGTCTCGTCTCTGGAGCACGGCATCCCGTAAGCGATCCTAGAGAGCTGTCCTGTAGGGTCAGGGGCCGCGGGTCACTGAGGAGGTCTCTGTTCCAGCTCTGGATGAGATGCCGGTCGTTGCCGGTACTCGAGAAGACATTGCCAGAGATAGACAGTCTGCTTGAAGCACAAGTAAAGTCCAAATCTAAAGGGAAACAGAGAGAGATACGGGGTTCAGAGGCTCGAAGTATGTTGGGATGCGGCTGGAAAAGATGCGAGACCCATCGATTTCACTGGAGCTAAACTCTCCTCCAGCGTGGAGAAGCACCTTCACTGTATATTGAATATGGACCAGAGAGCGGGAAAGAGACAGGAAATAAAAGCACTGAAAGGCTGCAGGGGATCTGGAAATATATGATGGTAACACAACTCGCGCAAGCATTGGATGGAGGGTTTCTCAGCGGGGCGGGCTCTCACTGACTGACCTTGTATATATGATGGGGGTGCAGCGCATGAACAGTGACTTTCCATGGACTTGCTGAGAGTGACCTTCAAGTTATCCAGTGTCCTCTGCTGTGTCTGCTCCCATCCAGAGCAATCTGCAGGGCGAGAGGAGAGTGTAACCCTTACATGTACGCACGCACAGTACAAGCGCATAAAGCAACTGCGTAGGGCCATAATAATTATGGTATTTAATTATTCAATTAAAATGTAGCCGGCGCATGGATTCGTGTACAAGTTTCATTTATTTGTCTCATGGACCATTACACGTATTAGGAGTAAAGAGGCAGTGAGTGTGAGCAAGAGGAAACTGTTCAGACAGTTTGTGTGTCTCTGTGAGCGCATCAGGGTGTGTGTGTGTATCAGTGTGTTAATTTGTCTGTAATGTGTGTGCGTGCATCAGTGTGTAGCAGCATGTGTGTATATGTGTATCAATGTGTTAGTGAAATGGCGCCGTGGTTAAGGAGTACCAGGTGCTGGCGTTAGGGGGCAGCAGCTAGAAATGGCACCAATAACTCCTCTGCCAGAGAGACCATTAAACACCACGCCGACATGTGACACTGGCCCTTGTGACAGTGGAGGGATTACTAATGTGCGCGGTGCGACTCCCTCCTCTCTCCCCCATTACTCTGGCTGGAGTCCGGCAGGCAGAGGTCCAGCTGAATTGATGTGACGCTGGAGGGGCAGAGGTTCTCCGAGCCGGGGCTGGGCTGCAGCACGGGGAACAGCAGCATGGTGGAGAAACCCTGGGGTGAGGGACAGCGGCTCAGGGACACCAACCTGCAACGGCAAACACACTGTCAGACTAAGGGGAAAGGTCTGCTGAGCACAGAAACCCCTCTACTCATAGAGGGGCCAGCACTGCGGCCTGCTGCCCCCGGTGCTCGCGCCCCCTTACCTCCGTTCCCTGCGTCAAATGACGCCGCAGTGTCATGTGACATCACGTCACGTGATGCCGCGTTGCCATGGCGATCCCCCAGCATTTAAATGAAATGCCGGGGGGAAGAGCGCAGGGCCTCTGCAACCACTACGCCCCCCTACAAAAATCTCCCGCCCCCCTGGGGGGAGCACCCCGCTGAGATAGACATTAATAAACACAGTCTAAACACACACACTGATTTGCATATTCCATAAAACACCTTCTGCAAAATACTTTACAGTCCAGTCAAGTGAATAAAATGTACGGTGTCTTCGCATTCATGGGACATCCAGAAGATGTCTCATAAAATAGCACTAATCAGTAAATATGGTTAATAATATGAGGTCCCCTTTCTCTCACCTCTTCTCCAATATAGTATGAAGTCCCCTTTCTCTCACCTCTTCTCCAATATAATATGAGGTCCCCTTTCTCTCACCTCTTCTCCAATATAATATGAAGTCCCCTTTTCCTCACCTCTTCTCCAATATAATATGAAGTCCCTTTCTCTCACCTCTTCTCCAATATAATATGAGGTCCCCTTTCTCTCACCTCTTCTCCAATATAGTATGAAGTACCCTTTCTCTCACCTCTTCTCCAATATAATATGAAGTCCCCTTTCTCTCACCTCTTCTCCAATATAATATGAGGTCCCCTTTCTCTCACCTCTTCTCCAATATAATATGAAGTCCCCTTTTCCTCACCTCTTCTCCAATATAATATGAAGTCCTGTTTCTCTCACCTCTTCTCCAATATAATATGAGGTCCCCTTTCTCTCACCTCTTCTCCAATATAATATGAAGTCCCCTTTCTCTTACCTCTTCCCCAATATAATATGAGGTCCCCTTTCTCTCACCTCTTCTCCAATACAATCTGAAGTCCCCTTTCTCTCACCTCTTCTCCAATATAATATGAGGTCCCCTTTCTCTCACCTCTTCTCCAATACAATCTGAAGTCCCCTTTCTCTCACCTCTTCTCCAATATAATATGAGGTTCCCTTTCTCTCACCTCTTCTCCAATATAATATGAGGTCCCCTTTCTCTCACCTCTTCTCCAATATAATATGAAGTCCCCTTTCTCTCACCTCTTCTCCAATATAATATGAAGTCCCCTTTTCCTCACCTCTTCTCCAATATAATATGAAGTCCCTTTCTCTCACCTCTTCTCCAATATAATATGAGGTCCCCTTTCTCTCACCTCTTCTCCAATATAGTATGAAGTACCCTTTCTCTCACCTCTTCTCCAATATAATATGAAGTCCCCTTTCTCTCACCTCTTCTCCAATATAATATGAGGTCCCCTTTCTCTCACCTCTTCTCCAATATAATATGAGGTCCCCTTTCTCTCACCTCTTCTCCAATATAGTATGAAGTCCCATTTCTCTCACCTCTTCTCCAATATAATATGAGGTCCCCTTTCTCTCACCTCTTCTCCAATATAGTATGAAGTCCCATTTCTCTCACCTCTTCTCCAATATAATATGAGGTCCCCTTTCTCTCACCCTGTCTCCAATATAATATGAGGTCCCCTTTCTCTCACCTCTGCTCCCCATATAAAGTGACACTGTCTTTGCCCAAGTCTCTCAGGGCCTCTGTCCCTGCCCCAGTCTCCCATGTGTACACAACCGCATCCAAAAGGCCCTTCTGGGTCACGGTGGATCCCACGGGGAAGCTCTCCGGACTTCCCCTGTACAAAGCCAAGGCCTCCAGCCCGCGGGTAGAAGGGCGAGAGAGGGGCGGGAGCGGCAGGTCTGGGGATTGAAAGAAAACTGGGTCAGCTTTGCAATACATTGCAGGGCTCTCTGGCAGGAAGGGGTTTAAGGTGCAATCCCATGGTGCCGGCCCCAAAAACAACGTTGTGTATAGAATTTTACAATGGCTTCCCTTAACTAATCTAACGGTGCTAAAAACAAAAAATTACAAACTGCATTTCTTAAGGGCCTGTGAACAGGGGAAGTGTTTGTCAATCAAGTGTTTTCTTCCCCCTTATCCCACCCGCTCCTGGTCAGAGAGCCAATACAGATAAGTGCGAGAGGGGGATTTGCCTGTGCAACATCTTGTTGAACAGACACAAGAGAGCAGCCAGAGAAAATCACTCCCCTCCCAAATCTCAGTTCTCCGTGTTTACAAACTGAAACTTTATACATGATTTCAGAATACTTAAAGGTGCCATGGGTAAAAAGGCATCAATCAACCGGATGAGACACCTCAAACCTGCCAACGGCATTCATACACTTTGGCCCTAAGAAGATTTGGTCCTTCAGAGAGCTAGCTGCAAGTTAGAGCTAGTGCAAAGGTTACCCACCGTTTCCCGAGTCATTGGCACTGATTAGGTAAATCTTCCTTGCTCCCAGCATGCCTTGCAGTCCGATTCGGCCATACACTTTCCCATCCATACCGTACAGGACCAAGGTGTGGCCCTGCAGTCTGCTCCCCGAGGGCCCCTCCAGCTCGATGAAGCTGTACGGCTCCGGGCCACGAGACACTCCCACTTCACTGATCACCAGCGTCACGGGAGGGTCAGAGGTCACAGGGTGGGCAGATGTCACACAGGCAAAGGTCACGGGACTGGCAGAAGTCACAGGACTGGCAGAGGTCACAGGGGAGGAGGAAGTGGTCAGACAGTCGTTATCTGCCAGAGGAGTAATCTTAGTGACCTGCAATTATGGAAGCAAAGACTTCTATTAAACCTCGTCACCCGTCCTTCCCAAGGGAACAGAAATGAGATTGCAAGTTCCTCAGGGAAGACCCTAATATGTAGGCAAACTAAAGGGGCAGAGTGAATTAAAGGCAGTAGCATGTTAAAAGGGACAAACCCCCATAATAAGTTCCAAAATGTTTTTAAACAACTTCGAGAAGATTCAACTGATTTGTATATTTGGAAAAATGTTTTTTTTTGCTTTTCTCCAGGAACACTAAATTCAAGTATATCAGCTTATCAAAGTGTATCAGCTTCTTGTGTTTATCTGTTTGACCAACGATGGCTTCATAATTACTTTGCAAACAGTTTACCTTTGGCTCTGATGACTGGCAAACAGTCTCATCAGACGTCGGCTAAACAGTGTAAAAAACGAAAGCAAAATTTCCAAGGCATTTAAAAAGGCGGTGGGGCTCTGGACGTGTAAATAAAACATACATGGTATGCTAGGTTTGTAAATGTAAAAAAAGTTGTGTGATTGTGGGTACCATCACCATGTGACCACTGATCATAAGGAGACTGGGATTCCAAGCAAGTGGGCGTCCCATTAGCTTAGATCAGGAGTGGCCAACCAACAGGCCAGGATTTAAGGATATTCCTGCTTCAGCACAGGTGGCTCAGTCTTCGACCGTACCACCTGTGCTGAGGCAGGGATATCCTGAAAGCGAGACCTGTTGGTGGCCCTTGAGGACCCTGACTTAGACTGACCTGGAAGCTGGATTGGTCCCCTGGCATCAGCCCGTGGCAGCGGCTCAGCGACTCATCCAGCAGACTGAATCTTTGGTCCTCGTGTACCGCCACCTGCCCCGGTGCCAGGACCCGCAGCAGCCCCCTCGCATCATCCCCCACCCGTGACACGTAGACCACGGCATCCACCAGCCCGTCCGCTGTCACCTCCAAATTCTTTTTATAGCCCCCTCCCGGCCGGTAATACAAAGCCACTGCGTCCGCCCCGTTCTGTATGGTGTTGGGGGAAAGCAGGATGTGAGGTATGGGGGTCGTCCCAGTGCTGCCCACCAGGAAGTAACCACGGACGTCCGTACGGTGGCCTTTGAGGTCCAGTGCGAGGTAGGCCAGGTTGTTCTTCCCATTGTAGAGGAGCAACCAGTAGCCGTCCAGGCTGACAGAGCCCCCCTGGGGATGGTAAAGCTCCACGTATTCCGAGTCCTCAGCTGAACCTGGGGTATCAGGGTTCACCTCGCTGATTAGCAGGGAAGGGGCTTCTGACACCACAGGGGCATCTGTAGCAATGGCTGCAATAAGAGGATGTTCTCATTGATTTGGAGTCAGTCTCTCCTGGGTGCGGATATTTAGCACCAGCTTCCGCACTCCGCACTTTTCCATTAACATGCTATTTTTTATCCTCAAATCACACCGATTTTGGTCCTTGGTTACCATCTCTCAATCATCGCCACTAAACAGAGATGTCAACCCTTGACAGACGGAAATCAGCACAGATTTGGGAGTTCTGCTCCCTTTAATAAATGGTAACCAGAAGGGGGAGGGGAAGGGGGACCCTTGCTACAGCCTGACTGATGTATCGTCAAAGGGAGGTGCTTTAAAAGGGAAATCAAAACATAGAACACGGACCCAGAGGAAAAAGGAACGTCCAAATGTATGAAACACTCATTTCACACTGTGGGGATGGAGTCCTTCATACATTGGGACTATCCTTTTTCTCTAGGTCCGTGTCCCTCAATAAATGACCTTCTATTGGAAAAGTACTGATTTGTTAATCTCTACCCTGCTGGAGAGACACGTGGAGCATCATTCTTTTGACCGCTTCAGAATTCTGCAGAGCATTGCTCTATTATCCTAGAGACCTGCAGAACATTGCTTCGATAACCCATTTTCTGCTAGAGATCTCCACTGTGTCGTCTCACTAGCTTTCTGCCTCCAAAGTGTGGTTTCATTACCCCCTCCCCACAGAGCATTGCATTTGATGTCAGACCCACAAGTGAGAGATTTTCAGACCTGGTGCCAGTGTTGGCTTGGTAGTGGGCGGCGGGCAGGCTGGAGACACTGTGGCATTCATACCCCCAACAGAGAAGGTGCTGCCCGATGTCACAAACTGTTGGAGGACGTCCGTCAGGTCGTAACGCTGAAGGGTTGACGTGGAAATTCGGGTGAGGTGGAGGGTCAGCACATCGGACCGGCAGGAAAGGTTGGCATCTAAGTGTTGTCATAGGGTGGTAGGACAGCATAGGTATACAAGCACTTTCTTACCCATGACATCTAGTATTGAACCTGCATTATTAGTCATGAAAAGTTTAAAAATCAGACAAGCTATTAGTCCACAACGGCCACCAACAGGTCAGGTTTCCAGCATATCCCTGCTTCAGCACAGGAATAACCTGAAAAACTTGACCTGTTGGTGGCCCTTGAGGACTGGAGTTGACCGCCCCTGGGTTAAACCCTACAAAATGTTCTCTAAATCTCGAAACCTCTCTAAATCCCCCTGGCAGACGCGCTACGCAGGGACAGACGCGCTACGCAGGGACAGACGCGCTACGCAGGGGCAGACGCGCTACGCAGGGACAGACGCGCTACGCAGGGGCAGACTAAAATAGAAACATTTGATGGCATCTTCCCCACCTCAACCGTTGTATACATAAACCCCGTTATTTAATCCAGCCCCCCCCCCCCCTATATAAACTGCTGTCCAGATAAAGAAGCGATTTCAATGAGTAGCTTTGATGGAAGGGCGCCGTTTCTCGAAGTGGGTGAACGAAATTTGAATCCAATCTCCAGCTTTCCATCTGACCGTAGGCAAGGCGCGTTTTCCCCACTGTCCACTATATGTACAATGTTACCGCCACCATGGACGCGGGTCACCAAATGCCGATGTGGGCTATCGCACCCCAATCGGCATTGACTGCCACTGATATGAATGGCACTTAAGGCCGGATAGGGGTACGGTACCCTGCATTGGCATTTAGTACATTTCCCTTTAATTCCTCCCTGCCCCAAAGAGTTTAAAATCTAGTTTTGATGCCTCAGGAAGATGGAGATAATGTGGCTTGTCCCAAGATCACAAGGAGAGCCGACACTGGGATTCAAACTTGGTTCACCCACTTCAAAGGCAGTGATTTTAGTGCCGAAATACTCCCACCTCACCCTCTCCGAATACCCCACCTTTGAAGGAGCTCACAGGCACATCACACCTGCAGAGGGTTTGCAGCGACAGAGCCAGAGACGTCAGCAGCTCAGAGAGTACCTGGTCTCCCTGCCACAGGGAGCAGCCTGCAAAGAGAAACGGGGAATCAGTAAGAAACACTGGGCTAGGGCGTCACAATACCCAGGGCCATAGCATCCATATAAGCAAAACAGCACAGACTTCTCCTTTCAGCAGTGTATATAACAGTATATACGCATGTGCGGGTCATGTGTACATGTGAGAGTGCATCAGCAGATCTGTGTATATATCAATGTGTCTGTTTTTAGACTGCATCTGAGTGCCCGTGTGTATGGGTGCCAACAAAATAGTTTTCCACGTGAAGTTTGTAAGTGAGACTTGCTTGAGAGGTTCAAGCGATGCCTTTGTGAGCGCCTGCAGAAGTAGAGGACAATCTCACGGAAGGAGAGGCACTCGAATTTGAGGTTAAAAACGTGAGATTAAATCCAGTGTGGCCAACTGTTTGCCCAGTAACGCAGACAAAGCCGACACTGAACTTTAACGGAACTGGCGCTCAGACCTAGGCCCAGTCACTTCTGCAAGAATTCTAAGATTGATGGATTTAAGTAGTCGATATAAAACGCTGTCATATTCTATGGTAGGGTCTGGCGGTAGAGGCCTTTCTCGACTGCATTAAGGTTGTTACAACTTTTTTTGATAGTCTATAATAACCGAAGCTTGGCATTGTTGTAACTACCTCAAGAAAAAATATATTAGAACTGCAAGAAACCTGTGTCAGACCAATTTGTTGGAAACTGCATACAAGGAATCTGTATTTTCACACAACAAGGATCTCATACTATTTTCATGTACCAGTGTGTTGGTGAATCGGTGCAGGGGTTAAAGAGCATCAGGTGTATTAGGGGTCAGCAGCGTGAAATGGCAGAGGGACCATTAGGCCCTTCACTGCTGAAGGTGCAAGCGACACCATGCACTTCTGAAGTATATACAACACAACTCCTCCAGATCAATCCGTGGCACACACCTACGGTATATAGGTGACACCTACGGTATATAGGTGACACCTACGGTATATAGGTGATAAATATATTAAATAATTTGGAAAATATTGTACTACATACAGTACATTATACCATCTGACTGACCACTTTTTGAGATATATATATACCCCAGGATCCTCATAGGTGGAGGCGCTGCACCGTATAGAGATATACAGGACACACAATCAGCCCAGGCTGATCCTGAGAGGAGGCTCAGGCCTTCTGTACATCCAAGAGGAAGCACCGGTACTGTAATAGCGGCTGATTCCCTTAGGGTAGGGGGAATGCCTGTTATATTTTATATATATATATTTTATATATATATATATATATATATATATATATATATATATATATATACACACACACACACACACACACACACAGAATAAACAGGAAATAAATAATAGACCCTGGCACCCAAAGATCTTAGTGATCACAGTAAATGAAGATTCTGGGGGAAGAAACATTCACCTGATATCCCAAAACACAGCGTAACTTGTTGACAATCGTTAGGCCGTCCAGGAGTGCCGGCTCCAAGCACGAATAATGCCGGATAACCTGCGGTGCTATTGCAGCGGCTCGCAGAATTGTTTAAGTCCCTAGGGAGAGGAAAGAGAGGCGTGTGTGAGAGTGTATATGTATTTACCGACACACACGCACACCCACCCCAGTATCAGAACATGCACGACTGATTTTTTTTATATGGGTATTTGCCTACACTACCCGTATTAAATACAAGTGTAGGCACTACCGGTATATCCTAGCGAACATGAATCACGTCATTGATGATTGCACCGTTCTTAACGGTTTTCACACAAGAAGGGACGGGAAGAAGATAAACTAATGAAAAAAAAGTTTAAAAAATCAAAACCATCAACATCAAGAGCCATTAACAATAGAGAATTTCAACTAGAGTCCTTAAACTCCGCTCCAGCTTGCTCAAGATATTTTGAGGACGCTTTAAACGTGCAAACCAAGCGTTTGTTTTTTTATTATTTTTTTCTATAATCTTCTTGTTCTGGTTGGCATTCATTTCAATTTGGAATGGTAAACCTGTATAAATATATATTATATATATATTTAATATATATATATATTTTTTTATTTTTTTTAAGACCCAAGTGCAAAAATAAGGGAAAGGAGAACCAGTGTGGAGTAGAATGTCTGAGGATTGCAGCTACAAACATTGTGTCAAAAAGCGAACTCACATAGAATCTGCTAGTGTCAGCAGGTAGTTGAAAGTACCAACCATATATATGTGGCAATGCAGAAAGGAGTCTGTCCAGGTCAACAGAATCTTGCGGTCTTTCACGGCAGCGACAGTTTGGTCTCGTTAATGTTTGGACGCAAGAACCGCATCCCCCGATGACGTCATACAGGAACGCGGAGACAGAGACGGAGGGGCATGGACTGCCGAGAGGATCGCTCCCATGCGGTCCTGGCGTCCAAACGGTCGTTGCCATGAAAGACCGTGCTGGGCGGTTCCCAGTACCTACTTAATTTTACCGATATCCTGTAAGTTCATTTTTTACTTGCGCAATATATATTTTTATACAGAAATACGCTATGTTGCACTTCTTTGCTTAGGAGATTCCGTTCACCTGGACGGACTCCTTTATGCTTTGCCGCATATATATGGTTGGTTTCAACTACCTGATGACACTAGCAGATCCTATGGGAGTTCGTTTTTGACTCAATATACACATAGAAATATACATATGTACACAGACATGGTTTGTTCCTTACCCATTACCCCAGTGTATGATGGGATGGCCCATGGTCAAATCCTGGAGGGGGTGAGAGCCCATGTCTTCATAGTTACTGTACACTAAGGCATCAACCAAGTCGCTGGTAGGAAGCCGAGTCTGCGGCAGCATTGTGCTGGTCTTCCCTAGGTACAGTGCCACAGCTCCACCACCCATGGTGGGCAGACGGACTGAGTCTGGTAGGGTCTGTTCCACTGGGTGGTAAGGTAGATAACACATGGTTAATGAAATGTCTGAGGTAGATCAACCTTACTGTTGTCAACCTCGCTAGGACAGGATATGTATGAGGAGACATAGTGCCTGGCGGCCCTAGGACTGACCATTTATGAAGGGTCCATAATGTGTCTTCCAGCAAGGAAGGTGTTTGGTGGAGGAGTACTTCTTAGTTAATAGTCCCCACAGTGTTTGCCACTTTTAGGACTGACCAAAATCACAGATAGGCAAAAGAATACAGATAAGGGAAGAGCATAGAAAACCATGTGGTAGATAGGTGGAATAAAAATACAAATAATAGTGTAGTCAGTAATCAAAAAGTGAATTTTTAACTATAAAAATGTGTTAATCCCGCTCACAAATTCCTAGTGGGTATGTTGACTTATCAGAGATCCACCTCTCTCTGATAGGAGCAATGGTAATCCTCCTAAGGGGTTAGAACACTGTATTCCGTGTGCCTCGGAAATTAGAAGAGAGACTCGATGGTGTAGTATATCTACAAAGGTATATTGGACAGATGTACAATACATAGTATTTCACTTACATTTTGTACAAAATTGTGATTCGTGGGCGAGGACTTGGTCGGAGATGTCTGACGTTCTGCCAGTCTCTGCCCGCTCAGTTCCGCATACGTTACTTCCTGTGGCGTCGTCCCTTCAGGGCGGATATGGCTATGGTCTGGTCACTTGGCTGCCCTGGCTCTGATCTCCAAATCGCCAGTAATGATTCAGCGCGTTTCGCCGGTGCTTCGCCAGGACTTAACTTCTATCAACCTCTCTTACTATTTACAATCAATTTCTTGATTCAATGCCCATATACCCACTAGAAATCTGTGAGTGGGATTAGCACATTCTTATACTGTAGTTAAAAGTTCGCTTTTTGATTACTGGCTACACTATTATTTGTATTTTTATTCCACATATCTACCACATGGTTTTCTATGCGCTCCCCTTACCTGGAAGGCAACGAGATCGCATTTTGGACCAGAGGACGGCCCATTTTTAGGGTTCAGCTGCTAAACATTTACCTTTTTTTATTGTTTCACTGTTTGGTGAAAGTTGCATATATTTCACTAAGGTCATTTTATTTGTTCATTGTACTTCGATATATACACACTCATTTGGGGGCATTTGCACTTGTGTTATCTTCGACTTTCATAGAGATACACTCAAGCTATTAGGAGTGCCCGGGTACACCCCTCCTTTTTCTGCAAAGGAATATAGAGCTTGTACAAATTACAATTTGTCAAACAGCTGTCTGACTAGAAAGGGCATGTAATAGGGACAGGATAGGGAGCCTCTCATCTCTATGACTGCAAGCCACTGGGTATAGGGAAACGGACACAGAACATGTTAGAAAGGAATCTTTAAAACCGGCAACATATGGGAACGGTGCAGAAATACAGAGGCTGTTAACTCTAGGACCTGAAGGCTCAACGACCGCAGGCAGACTCTGGTATGTGTAGGGCTGAAAGCTCAGAAGATACAACCTAACACACAGACTGGATGGTTAGAGGTAGACATGCATTATCTTAACTTCCTTCTCAGAGAAAGATTATCCTAGACAGAAAGCTGGAGTAATGTACTTACCTTGATTGTGGTAGTTCTCTCTCTCAAGCAAATAGAGCCCCTCATTGTTAGTCTGACCCCTAATATCCATGGAGAAATACACCTCCTGCGTCTGCCCATGAATGAATACCAGCACCAAGCCTGAGAGAAGAGTAGACGGGGGCCCCTGGAGCTCTATGTACAAATCCTGAGCAAAGGGAGAGGACACCTCGCTGATCACCACGGCTGGGAGACGTTTGCATTGGTTTTCGCTGCCTGGGGACAGATGTGTCATCTGAAAGGTCCACTGTCCATCCCTCCCTAAGCACCGCCCAATTGACTCATCCAAGGTGTGGAAGCTGGCATCCTCCAAGAAGGCTTCAACCCCAGGCGTGAGAACGCTCTGCAGAACATCTGCCTGGTCTGAAATTCTGGCCTTATGGACCAGCGCATCCACTAACCCCTCGCTAGTCACCCTCATATTTTCCCTGTAGGGGCCCTTCCCGAAATAAAGAGCAATGGCATCTGGCCCGTTCTGTATGGTGTTTGGTGGCAGAATAATAGCAGGCCCAGGGTCCATGCCCAAGGTGCCAACCAAGAAGAAGCCCCTCTTATCCGTGAAGTGATAGGCCAGGCTCACCACTTTGTAGGCCATGTTGGTTTTCCCGTTGAAGAAGACCAAGGTGTATCCGTCGAGGGAGACATTCTGGCCACTAGTGTGTTGGAGTTCTACAAACTCAGTGAAGTCATGCCCGGGGTTATCCGAGTTCACCTCACTGATCAGCAGCCGGCCTTCCGACTTCTGTTCCCTGGCATTCTTAATTAGATTCTGGGACTCTGCCATGAGGGTCCACAGGAGAAGCATCGTTAGGATTGGGTTGATGGCTACCATTTTTCCAGTAATGCGTTTCTCTGGGCGAACTTACTGCGCTGCCACTCCTTTTTTACACCTCTGGAGACCAAAACGCACGTGAAGATGATGAGATGGTGTCATTCAATGGTAGGATTCTGTAACACAACCAATGTAGAAATCAGCACACCAGATAAGATAGGTATGTATAGGCGGATGGGAACCAAAAGGGACGCCTAAGTACCTTAAAGTAAACACTAGAACAAATAGTGGTAACCTGCACTCAAGCATGAAAATACTAGTCTAAGAGATTCAGATAGTTATAAAAAAAATGTTTTTACGCAATGTAAAATATACAAAAGTGTGGGGGAAAAAAATCAATAAAACAGAGTTCAAGCATAAGAATACACAATAAAAAAAATCTAGAAGACTACTTATCTAGAGCTCCAAGACTGGCATGCACAGAAATACTAGAAGCTGGTAATCAAGCATGATGACACAAGAGTAGGCTAAAAAAAAAAAGCTCAAAAAGCCAAGGAAAAATAAAATATCACACGAAAAAAACAGGTAAATGTACCAAAAAAGAAAAAAAAGAAGAAGAGACAATGGGATCAACCATTTTTGGGGAAAATCCCATCTTCTCACTGGTTCTAAGTAATTGTAGAACTTCCCTTCAATTAAAAATCAACAATCTATAGCGTTCTAGTGTTACCAGCAAAACTGAGGCGCAGGAAAAGGCCCACGTGAATCAGCAAAAAGTCGGTAATCTCAGGAGCGTCCATCGCTGGTGCTGCTCAGAAGGGATTACAGACGTCTGCTTTTTGCTGATCCACTTTGGACTTTTCCTGCATGCACTATACATATACATGCACAATACACACATACACATTAAATACATGCAACATACACACCAAATACAATACAAATACACGCAACTACATGCAACCATCAGATATGTATACAGTATGCATGCAACATCTACATACATCAATACAGCCACAATGCATAAACACCTATAATAGTACTTGCATAAATATAGTGAACAACACACAAACAAACACTTACTGACCTGAGGCTGGACTCTGCAGCACAGAGAAAGGCCAAGCCAAGGGGAGCGCAGAAGCGCCCCCAGGTGGCTGAATGTGATGCTGCCTGACAAGTGAGAGCAGATCTGCTGATCCTCCCAGCAGCCACTGGCCCAGCATTAGGAAGTCTAAACGGCCCGGTGGGCAATTTCCTCCGTGTCTCCCAGCCCGCACTGTGTGTGTGCGTATGTGTGTTTGCATACATGAGACTTTCTGGTGGATCATATCTACCAACTGTCTGTGCCAACAGTCCCTTGGGTATCTGTGTGATAGGGAGCCAGGCTGGTTCTTCTTTGACACTTGTTAGCTGGAAATAAGGGTGCTAAAGCCCCCTTTGGATTTCAACATGTGGGTGGTGAGCCCCCCCATCTTCCACTGTACATCATTGGCTTCTACTTTCTAGCAAGGACCAATGCCATCAGTAAGCAGCACAAAAAGACACGTTTCCTGCATATGACATGTGTGAGCGAATTCGGCTGTAGCTCCTGGACCCCAGGTCAGGCTCCTACGGCACCACCAAGCACACCATGACAGTATTTCTAGCTTTTAGTGTATAACCCCTCTGTCACATACGGCACACCTGTGAGTACGTGATCTACATATAGCATAAGGATTAAAACACAGCTATTAGCTGAGCCACTGTTCACCTTCTGCAAAGGTCCCTCAAATCAATAATATCTCCCCTCACTCTGTCCCAATATACCATCTGTCACAGACAGCACGCTTGTGGGCACGTGACATATATGCAACCACGGTTAATACACACGGCTACTCTAGTCAACTCACCTTTCTCCTGTGTAAGGTACTTCAAATTAGTTAATATTTACCCTTTACTCGATTGCAAAAATACCTGCTTCCACCACCCGTGAAATATGCAAATAAAATATGTATCTAACTGCCAGGGTCTATGGTCCCTGTTTACTAAAGAAAAAAACTATGCACTTCGCACACAAAAATCTGTTGTAGAAAAATATGTCCGAAAATGTGCTTTATACAAAGCGCGCAAACAGTTCATTCAGAGCCCAAATATATATATAAAAAATACAGTGCTTAGGTTACAGAAAAAAAACATTATTACAAGAACATACAGTTATAATAAATGCAGAACAGTTGCTTAAAATAATAAGATAAGTATAAAACAGAAATCTCTATACAGTACATTAGCATATGTCATAGGCTTTTTCCCAAAGACTGGAGTAGAAGAGAATTCACGTGTTCTCACCCCAACACACACCTCTGTTGAATTCTGATTTTCATGTTACCTTGGTGAGACAGGTACTATTTCTTCCGCATTAAAACAACATAAACCCACGCCTGTCGTAAATCAGTTCTAGCTGACAGTTTTATGACTTAAGGGAGTTTTTTTTCCCCTCTTTGGATAAAAAGTCTGATAAAAAGTCTGATAAAAAGTCTGACTCAATATATAAAATACCTCATATCTTAATTTCTCTAATACTTAGACAGACGTCATCTTCACTGTTGCTTCTGTGTTCTTAAAATACACACCTGCATCTAAAAATTTGACAGCATAACATCTATTTTCGCAGGAGAAACAAATATCTGTCTTTTGTACCTCTTACTCGTGCAGTGTGTGGTATGATATGATTTGTCAAATCGCAACGATGACATATATCCTATTTGTTACTCTTATGAATTGCGTTCAGGCCCACAATTACTTATATTTAATATAGCCCTCCAACTAAGTGGTGACCTGTTTGTCACTTCTCTCTTTATAGGGGGTATTAGGGGACATTTCAATGTTAAGGTTTTCTTTGAGGTTCACAGCCCAGGATCTGGCTATCGTCCACAGCCTTCTAAACTACACATATTTCACTTTTTAGTGGGCCATCGGTGATAGCCCCCCAACTAAGCCCTCTTTGTAGACCAGCAGACACAGGAAGGGTCTTGACCTGTCATAAAAACAATTATTGTATTTTTAACACAATTCCTAACCAATGTAAACCCCTGAACCACCAGATTGATTACAATACTTAATATCCCCCGCCATTTTTCTTACACACTCCATGCAAAATATTGCACCAATGGCTCAGCATGGATATCCAATTCAACATGCTGTGAAGTTGCTTCCGTGTGCTGCAGAAGAGATCAGCTCTGTTCGAATGAATGGAACGAAAATATTTTCCAGCGCACAGCAGCGTCTTTACAGAACATAGCATACGTGCTTTGATGCCATGTTGGAAAGCATGATTAATAGACCTTTTTCCTTGCGGGGGTAATTTATTGTGTCCGTTATGGGTTAACACACCCAAACGGGTGTTAGCTCTCATTTAAGTCATTAGCATTTAATGCCCATTTCAGTGTGTTAAACCTCAACGAACCTTGGCAAACCTGCTATATATTATATATATACATATATATATATATATATATATATATATATATATATTGTGACAGAAACCAGGGGATGGTAATAAATTCCATATATAGGGCTCCCAGGATACTGAACAGTTTCTATCCTGTCTGGCCTGGGAGTGCAGCCTTATAATACATGCACTCCATCCCACAGTTTTGGGCAAGCGCTGGAACTGAGGGATTTCTGTCACCTGTCATGCTAATTAGAAATCAGGTATGTAAGACTGATTTCCTGTTTGCTCTTGTCTCTTCTCCAGAGCCTGGAAGGCTGCTGAACACAGTGGGGAGAAGCCCCTTCCCCACACAGGTTCAATTGTTCTGTTCATTTGGCTAACTCTGCAAAAGTACCTTGTTTTGTTGTTGGAAAGTGGAAAAGCCACTTCCACCCTGAGTTAGGGAAATCTAAGTTAAGTTATCGCTCAGGTGAGCAGCTTTTGTTTTGATGTGTTTTGTTGTATGCACTGTGGCAGTCTCAGTGCCTGGGACTGAATAAACCAGGCACAGCCTGTTTAAAGGAACAGTACGTGACGCCTCCTCATTTAACCTACCCCAAAAGACTGTGTTCTAACCGTCCCGGACAAGCAGCGGAGCCCCGGAGTAAGCTGTTTGTCACATATGGTGGAGAATGCGGGCAGAACACTAAAAGGTCTGGGGGTTAAAGAACTTTAAAAAAAAAAAAAAAAAAAAAAAAGTTTTTTTTCTCTCTCTCCAAACAAGATGGAAGACGTGGTGAGTGCGCTGGTACGCAATGTCGCTGTCCAGAAAGACGCGAATGAAGCCCTGCAACAGGCGAATGCAAACCAGCAAGAGACAAACCGCTTGCTGAGAGAGGAGCAACAGCGGTTCGCTCAGGGCTTACAGCAGGAACTCGAGATCCTGAGGGAGACTATCAGTAACCTTCCACTGGCAGCGGCAGCCCCAGTTCCGAAAATGACCAGGGCAAGCCACAACCTTCAGAAGATGGGACCCTCGGATGATGTGGAAGCCTATCTTCTCACGTTTGAACGCACGGCACAGAGAGAGGGATGGCCAGAAGCTGAGTGGGCTGGTCTAATCGCACCCTTCCTAAGCGGCGAACCCCAGAAGGCTTACTTTGATCTAGAGCCAGCCGAAGCTAACGTCTATGCAAAATTGAAGTTCGAGATCCTCGCCCGCCTCGGCGTAACCACGGCTGTTCGCGCCCAAAGGTTTCACGCATGGTCCTTCACGATGGATAAAGCCACCCGAAGCCAGATGTATGACCTCATCCACCTCGCCCGGAAGTGGCTACAACCCGAGATCAACTCAGCAAGCCACATCGTGGAACGGTTGGTCATGGACCAGTTCTTGAGGAAACTTCCCTCTGCCTTACGCCATTGGGTCAGTCGGAGTGACCCCCACAATGCGGATGAGCTTGTGGCCCTCGTAGAAAGGTACAATGCAGCAGGAGAGCACCCGCAACCCCCAGTCGTGGAGCAACCCCACTACCCGAGGTTCCAGGACTCTTCCAGAGACGGTAAAAGGGTACCGGGGTTAAGGGGAGCTGAAGAGCGGCGACCACCTTCACGCAGCACCAGCAACAGTGGTTCGCACACTAAGGGCAATAGCCAACATGGGGAGCCGGGAAAAGGCTCTAAGTGGGACACAGACTATGTACCTAAATGTGTAAATTGTCATGAGAGGGGCCACACAGCAAAAATCTGCCCACTAAATGATGAGCCCATGCAATGCAACAGCGTGGAACCTTATTCGCTGTTGTCCCAATGTATGCGCCCTAGCCCAGAGGACCCCTTGAATAACCATCTGTGGGCATTTGTAAAGGTTAATGGTAGGAGGGTTCGGGCACTTCTGGACTCTGGGAGCATGGTCACACTAGTGTCCGAATACCTCTTGCCCATTAAGAAGAAACAGGGAAACAGTTCACAAAGAATGGCAATTTGTTGTATACATGGGGATAATCATGAATATTCCACTGTTGATGTTTTTTTTGAAACAGAGTTTGGTTCTTTAGATTTCAAGGTGGGTATTGTACCCAAACTGGCACATGATGTGTTAATAGGGACCGACTTTCCCCATTTTCTAAAAATGTGGTCCCCCGCTCAGAATAGCGCCCAGAGTTCAATAGCGGACCATAACGAAGTATTAGAAGAAATAAATCCTTTCCCGTTTTCAGAAATGGAGGTTGACGAGGGCCCAAATAAGAAGGGGGAAAAGGAGGAGTGCTGTAAAATTCCCTTCCCCATCACTACTTTGGTAGGGAATACCCCAAATCAGGATGTTGATCAGACACTTACCACCCCAGAACCGGATAAGACCCTCGCTGACCTAGAGGTCAGTCCTGGGAGTTTTAAGAAGGCCCAGTGGGAGGACCCCACATTAGAGGTAGCAAGGGGAAATATACGGGACCTGAATAGTACTCTTGGCCAACCAGATAGGTCGCTTGCTTACCCCTACTTCGAGGTAGAGAACGACCTAGTATATCGGGTTGATAAAAGAAAATCAGTTACAACTAAACAATTGTTGGTACCACGGACATTCCGTAATGTAGTGTTACACCTCGCACATAGTCATCCATTGGGGGGACACCTAGGGGTGGAAAAGACAAAAGAAAAGGTTCTCCGAAGCTTCTATTGGCCTGGGGTTCTGGCAGAAATTACGAATTATTGTTCCTCATGCCCAGCATGTCAGATCACCGCCCCGTTCAAGGCGTACCGCAGCCCATTGGTACCCCTTCCCATAATAGAGGTACCATTTGACCGGATTGCTATGGATCTAGTAGGACCCCTAATAAAGTCTGCTAGGGGACATCAGCATATATTGGTAATATTAGATTATGCCACCCGATATCCGGAGGCAGTTCCCCTACGTAGCACCTCGGCCAAAAACATAGCAAAAGAGTTAGTAGTTCTGTTTTCCCGGGTTGGAATTCCTAAAGAGATTCTATCTGACCAGGGAACACCGTTTATGTCCCAAGTAACAAAAGAGTTATGTAAACTCCTAAAAATCAAGCATCTCAGAACCTCAGTCTATCATCCACAAACAGATGGTTTAGTGGAAAGGTTCAATAAAACCTTAAAGAGCATGTTACGGCGGGCGGTCGATAAAGATGGGAAAAACTGGGATTGTTTGTTACCGTACCTGTTATTTGCCATTAGGGAAGTTCCCCAATCATCCACAGGCTTCTCCCCGTTTGAACTATTGTATGGCCGACACCCAAGGGGCTTACTGGATATAGCCAAAGAGACTTGGGAACACGAGGTTACCCCTTACAGAAGTGTAATAGAGCATGTTGTCCAGATGCAGGACTGCATTGCTGCAGTCCTACCCATAGTGAGGGAACACATGGAGAAAGCTCAAGAAGCACAGAGGAATACGTATAATAAGGGTGCTAGGGTCAGAATTTTTTTTCCAGGTGATAGGGTACTAGTTCTGGTTCCCACCGTGGAAAGTAAATTCCTTGCTAAATGGCATGGGCCATATGAGGTCTTGGAAAGAGTGGGAGAAGTAAATTATAAGGTAAGACAGCCAGGTAGGAGGAAACCTGAGCAAATTTACCATATAAACCTACTCAAGCCCTGGAAAGATAGAGAAGTCTTGTCAACCCTAGTAACCCCAGGTCCGTCAGAGAGTCAAGAAACTGACCCAGAGGTTAGCATAGCTGAAACCCTGTCTGTTCATCAGAAACAAGAGGTTCAGAATTTAGTGAGCAGAAACAAAGAAATCTTCTCTACACAGCCAGGTAGAACTAGCGTAATTGAACATGACCTAGTCTCTGAACCGGGGGTCCGAGTTAACCTTAAACCGTACCGAATCCCAGAGGCCAAAAGAGAGGCTATAAGTTTAGAGGTTAAAAAAATGCTAAAACTAGGCGTAATTGAGGAATCCCAAAGTGGGTGGAACAGCCCTATAGTCTTAGTCCCAAAGCCAGATGGTACAACAAGGTTTTGTAATGACTACCGGAAACTAAACGCGGTGTCAAAATTTGATACTTACCCTATGCCCAGGGTAGATGAACTTGTAGAGAGACTGGGCAAAGCCCGATATCTCACAACCCTAGACCTAACAAAAGGGTACTGGCAGGTTCCCCTCACAGAAAGGGCAAAAGAAAAGACAGCCTTCTCAACCCCAGACGGCCTCTTTCAGTATAGGGTGCTGCCTTTTGGCTTACATGGAGCTCCCGCCACATTCCAAAGAATGATGGATAAAATTTTAAAACCACATGCTCGGTATGCTGCTGCCTACCTGGATGATGTGGTAATCCATAGTGAAGATTGGCAATCCCACCTTCCAAAGGTCCAAGCTGTGCTCGACGCAGTTCGGTCTGCTGGACTAACTGCTAACCCCGCTAAATGCACCATTGGTCTGGAGGAGGCCAAGTATCTGGGGTATTCTATTGGCAGAGGTTTACTCAAACCCCAAACACTCAAAGTGGAGGCGATACAAGGTTGGCCAAGGCCAGTTACAAAAAAACAAGTAAGGACCTTTTTGGGGTTAATTGGGTACTATAGAAGGTTTATTCCCAATTTTGCGACTAAGGCAACCCCACTAACCGACCTCACAAAAGCAAGAGGACCACTTATGGTAAAGTGGTCCCCCGAAACCGAACAGGCCTTTAGAAGCCTGAAAGAAGCTCTCTGTGCCCAACCAGTGTTGGTCACACCTGACTTCTCCAAAGAGTTCGTAGTCCAAACCGTCGCATCTGAGGTAGGGCTGGGGGCGGTACTCTCCCAGGAGTCTCAAGGGGAGGAACACCCCATCCTTTATTTAAGTAGGAAACTAAATCCCCAGGAGAAAAATTACTCCATAGTAGAGAAAGAGTGTCTCGCAATAAAGTGGGCTGTAGAGACGCTCAAATACTACCTGTTGGGGAGAAAATTCCGGTTGGTCACAGATCATGCACCCCTTACCTGGATGTGTCAAAACAGGGAAAAGAATGCTAGAGTGACCAGGTGGTTCCTAAGCCTACAACCCTTTAAATTTTCTGTGGAACACAGGTCAGGGCACAAACATGGCAATGCTGACGGGTTGTCAAGGATGCACTCCTTAATATCCATGGTCGCTCATCCCTCAGGGTCTGAGCTGGGGGGGAGGATATGTGACAGAAACCAGGGGATGGTAATAAATTCCATATATAGGGCTCCCAGGATACTGAACAGTTTCTATCCTGTCTGGCCTGGGAGTGCAGCCTTATAATACATGCACTCCATCCCACAGTTTTGGGCAAGCGCTGGAACTGAGGGATTTCTGTCACCTGTCATGCTAATTAGAAATCAGGTATGTAAGACTGATTTCCTGTTTGCTCTTGTCTCTTCTCCAGAGCCTGGAAGGCTGCTGAACACAGTGGGGAGAAGCCCCTTCCCCACACAGGTTCAATTGTTCTGTTCATTTGGCTAACTCTGCAAAAGTACCTTGTTTTGTTGTTGGAAAGTGGAAAAGCCACTTCCACCCTGAGTTAGGGAAATCTAAGTTAAGTTATCGCTCAGGTGAGCAGCTTTTGTTTTGATGTGTTTTGTTGTATGCACTGTGGCAGTCTCAGTGCCTGGGACTGAATAAACCAGGCACAGCCTGTTTAAAGGAACAGTACGTGACGCCTCCTCATTTAACCTACCCCAAAAGACCGTGTTCTAACCGTCCCGGACAAGCAGCGGAGCCCCGGAGTAAGCTGTTTGTCACATATGGTGGAGAATGCGGGCAGAACACTAAAAGGTCTGGGGGTTAAAGAACTTTAAAAAAAAAAAAAAAAAAAAAAAAAGTTTTTTTTCTCTCTCTCCAAACAAGATGGAAGACGTGGTGAGTGCGCTGGTACGCAATGTCGCTGTCCAGAAAGACGCGAATGAAGCCCTGCAACAGGCGAATGCAAACCAGCAAGAGACAAACCGCTTGCTGAGAGAGGAGCAACAGCGGTTCGCTCAGGGCTTACAGCAGGAACTCGAGATCCTGAGGGGGACTATCAGTAACCTTCCACTGGCAGCGGCAGCCCCAGTTCCGAAAATGACCAGGGCAAGCCACAACCTTCAGAAGATGGGACCCTCGGATGATGTGGAAGCCTATCTTCTCACGTTTGAACGCACGGCACAGAGAGAGGGATGGCCAGAAGCTGAGTGGGCTGGTCTAATCGCACCCTTCCTAAGCGGCGAACCCCAGAAGGCTTACTTTGATCTAGAGCCAGCCGAAGCTAACGTCTATGCAAAATTGAAGTTCGAGATCCTCGCCCGCCTCGGCGTAACCACGGCTGTTCGCGCCCAAAGGTTTCACGCATGGTCCTTCACGATGGATAAAGCCACCCGAAGCCAGATGTATGACCTCATCCACCTCGCCCGGAAGTGGCTACAACCCGAGATCAACTCAGCAAGCCACATCGTGGAACGGTTGGTCATGGACCAGTTCTTGAGGAAACTTCCCTCTGCCTTACGCCATTGGGTCAGTCGGAGTGACCCCCACAATGCGGATGAGCTTGTGGCCCTCGTAGAAAGGTACAATGCAGCAGGAGAGCACCCGCAACCCCCAGTCGTGGAGCAACCCCACTACCCGAGGTTCCAGGACTCTTCCAGAGACGGTAAAAGGGTACCGGGGTTAAGGGGAGCTGAAGAGCGGCGACCACCTTCACGCAGCACCAGCAACAGTGGTTCGCACACTAAGGGCAATAGCCAACATGGGGAGCCGGGAAAAGGCTCTAAGTGGGACACAGACTATGTACCTAAATGTGTAAATTGTCATGAGAGGGGCCACACAGCAAAAATCTGCCCACTAAATGATGAGCCCATGCAATGCAACAGCGTGGAACCTTATTCGCTGTTGTCCCAATGTATGCGCCCTAGCCCAGAGGACCCCTTGAATAACCATCTGTGGGCATTTGTAAAGGTTAATGGTAGGAGGGTTCGGGCACTTCTGGACTCTGGGAGCATGGTCACACTAGTGTCCGAATACCTCTTGCCCATTAAGAAGAAACAGGGAAACAGTTCACAAAGAATGGCAATTTGTTGTATACATGGGGATAATCATGAATATTCCACTGTTGATGTTTTTTTTGAAACAGAGTTTGGTTCTTTAGATTTCAAGGTGGGTATTGTACCCAAACTGGCACATGATGTGTTAATAGGGACCGACTTTCCCCATTTTCTAAAAATGTGGTCCCCCGCTCAGAATAGCGCCCAGAGTTCAATAGCGGACCATAACGAAGTATTAGAAGAAATAAATCCTTTCCCGTTTTCAGAAATGGAGGTTGACGAGGGCCCAAATAAGAAGGGGGAAAAGGAGGAGTGCTGTAAAATTCCCTTCCCCATCACTACTTTGGTAGGGAATACCCCAAATCAGGATGTTGATCAGACACTTACCACCCCAGAACCGGATAAGACCCTCGCTGACCTAGAGGTCAGTCCTGGGAGTTTTAAGAAGGCCCAGTGGGAGGACCCCACATTAGAGGTAGCAAGGGGAAATATACGGGACCTGAATAGTACTCTTGGCCAACCAGATAGGTCGCTTGCTTACCCCTACTTCGAGGTAGAGAACGACCTAGTATATCGGGTTGATAAAAGAAAATCAGTTACAACTAAACAATTGTTGGTACCACGGACATTCCGTAATGTAGTGTTACACCTCGCACATAGTCATCCATTGGGGGGACACCTAGGGGTGGAAAAGACAAAAGAAAAGGTTCTCCGAAGCTTCTATTGGCCTGGGGTTCTGGCAGAAATTACGAATTATTGTTCCTCATGCCCAGCATGTCAGATCACCGCCCCGTTCAAGGCGTACCGCAGCCCATTGGTACCCCTTCCCATAATAGAGGTACCATTTGACCGGATTGCTATGGATCTAGTAGGACCCCTAATAAAGTCTGCTAGGGGACATCAGCATATATTGGTAATATTAGATTATGCCACCCGATATCCGGAGGCAGTTCCCCTACGTAGCACCTCGGCCAAAAACATAGCAAAAGAGTTAGTAGTTCTGTTTTCCCGGGTTGGAATTCCTAAAGAGATTCTATCTGACCAGGGAACACCGTTTATGTCCCAAGTAACAAAAGAGTTATGTAAACTCCTAAAAATCAAGCATCTCAGAACCTCAGTCTATCATCCACAAACAGATGGTTTAGTGGAAAGGTTCAATAAAACCTTAAAGAGCATGTTACGGCGGGCGGTCGATAAAGATGGGAAAAACTGGGATTGTTTGTTACCGTACCTGTTATTTGCCATTAGGGAAGTTCCCCAATCATCCACAGGCTTCTCCCCGTTTGAACTATTGTATGGCCGACACCCAAGGGGCTTACTGGATATAGCCAAAGAGACTTGGGAACACGAGGTTACCCCTTACAGAAGTGTAATAGAGCATGTTGTCCAGATGCAGGACTGCATTGCTGCAGTCCTACCCATAGTGAGGGAACACATGGAGAAAGCTCAAGAAGCACAGAGGAATACGTATAATAAGGGTGCTAGGGTCAGAATTTTTTTTCCAGGTGATAGGGTACTAGTTCTGGTTCCCACCGTGGAAAGTAAATTCCTTGCTAAATGGCATGGGCCATATGAGGTCTTGGAAAGAGTGGGAGAAGTAAATTATAAGGTAAGACAGCCAGGTAGGAGGAAACCTGAGCAAATTTACCATATAAACCTACTCAAGCCCTGGAAAGATAGAGAAGTCTTGTCAACCCTAGTAACCCCAGGTCCGTCAGAGAGTCAAGAAACTGACCCAGAGGTTAGCATAGCTGAAACCCTGTCTGTTCATCAGAAACAAGAGGTTCAGAATTTAGTGAGCAGAAACAAAGAAATCTTCTCTACACAGCCAGGTAGAACTAGCGTAATTGAACATGACCTAGTCTCTGAACCGGGGGTCCGAGTTAACCTTAAACCGTACCGAATCCCAGAGGCCAAAAGAGAGGCTATAAGTTTAGAGGTTAAAAAAATGCTAAAACTAGGCGTAATTGAGGAATCCCAAAGTGGGTGGAACAGCCCTATAGTCTTAGTCCCAAAGCCAGATGGTACAACAAGGTTTTGTAATGACTACCGGAAACTAAACGCGGTGTCAAAATTTGATACTTACCCTATGCCCAGGGTAGATGAACTTGTAGAGAGACTGGGCAAAGCCCGATATCTCACAACCCTAGACCTAACAAAAGGGTACTGGCAGGTTCCCCTCACAGAAAGGGCAAAAGAAAAGACAGCCTTCTCAACCCCAGACGGCCTCTTTCAGTATAGGGTGCTGCCTTTTGGCTTACATGGAGCTCCCGCCACATTCCAAAGAATGATGGATAAAATTTTAAAACCACATGCTCGGTATGCTGCTGCCTACCTGGATGATGTGGTAATCCATAGTGAAGATTGGCAATCCCACCTTCCAAAGGTCCAAGCTGTGCTCGACGCAGTTCGGTCTGCTGGACTAACTGCTAACCCCGCTAAATGCACCATTGGTCTGGAGGAGGCCAAGTATCTGGGGTATTCTATTGGCAGAGGTTTACTCAAACCCCAAACACTCAAAGTGGAGGCGATACAAGGTTGGCCAAGGCCAGTTACAAAAAAACAAGTAAGGACCTTTTTGGGGTTAATTGGGTACTATAGAAGGTTTATTCCCAATTTTGCGACTAAGGCAACCCCACTAACCGACCTCACAAAAGCAAGAGGACCACTTATGGTAAAGTGGTCCCCCGAAACCGAACAGGCCTTTAGAAGCCTGAAAGAAGCTCTCTGTGCCCAACCAGTGTTGGTCACACCTGACTTCTCCAAAGAGTTCGTAGTCCAAACCGACGCATCTGAGGTAGGGCTGGGGGCGGTACTCTCCCAGGAGTCTCAAGGGGAGGAACACCCCATCCTTTATTTAAGTAGGAAACTAAATCCCCAGGAGAAAAATTACTCCATAGTAGAGAAAGAGTGTCTCGCAATAAAGTGGGCTGTAGAGACGCTCAAATACTACCTGTTGGGGAGAAAATTCCGGTTGGTCACAGATCATGCACCCCTTACCTGGATGTGTCAAAACAGGGAAAAGAATGCTAGAGTGACCAGGTGGTTCCTAAGCCTACAACCCTTTAAATTTTCTGTGGAACACAGGTCAGGGCACAAACATGGCAATGCTGACGGGTTGTCAAGGATGCACTCCCTAATATCCATGGTCGCTCATCCCTCAGGGTCTGAGCTGGGGGGGAGGATATGTGACAGAAACCAGGGGATGGTAATAAATTCCATATATAGGGCTCCCAGGATACTGAACAGTTTCTATCCTGTCTGGCCTGGGAGTGCAGCCTTATAATACATGCACTCCATCCCACAGTTTTGGGCAAGCGCTGGAACTGAGGGATTTCTGTCACCTGTCATGCTAATTAGAAATCAGGTATGTAAGACTGATTTCCTGTTTGCTCTTGTCTCTTCTCCAGAGCCTGGAAGGCTGCTGAACACAGTGGGGAGAAGCCCCTTCCCCACACAGGTTCAATTGTTCTGTTCATTTGGCTAACTCTGCAAAAGTACCTTGTTTTGTTGTTGGAAAGTGGAAAAGCCACTTCCACCCTGAGTTAGGGAAATCTAAGTTAAGTTATCGCTCAGGTGAGCAGCTTTTGTTTTGATGTGTTTTGTTGTATGCACTGTGGCAGTCTCAGTGCCTGGGACTGAATAAACCAGGCACAGCCTGTTTAAAGGAACAGTACGTGACGCCTCCTCATTTAACCTACCCCAAAAGACCGTGTTCTAACCGTCCCGGACAAGCAGCGGAGCCCCGGAGTAAGCTGTTTGTCACAATATATATATATATATGTATATATATAATATATAGCACGTTTGCTAAGGTGTGTGTATAGATATATATTATATATATATACACACATACACACGAATACTACAGTATATATCAAACATGCTATGATTTTCCCAGACTGCCCATACCAGACTAGCAGCTAAAACCATCAAACCTTGACACATAACACTGCAGTCTGTCAGACTCATAGCAAGCTTGGTCACTGTGACTCATTGACAAATGGAACCTTTACATTTAACACGCTAAAGCCAATTGAATACTTGCATACAGGGCTTCGTAAAAGGATTGGACAGATGGGCAGATGATGGAGTGAGAGAGAAAAGTTAAGAAGTAGGAAAAGTTTAAAGCATACGGCGTTGAGCTAACCGTAAATAGGTCTTCCTGGATACAGACACCTTCCTTGTCCTGAAGAAATCCCTACGCAAATTAAAACTATTTCATATGTATGTATTTATATACACATGTCCCAGAAATCACATGTCGCAGTTCCAATTTAGATGACTCAATGCAGTTACTCACAGGAAATTGTCAAATTATCAAAATAATTGCAAAAATTAAAGTGGGGGGAAAAAAAATCACTTTCAACAGACACAAACCAACGTAAGAAGGAAAGATTATGAAATAAGCAGAGATATTTCCACACCAGGAAGGCAGCTCTGTTACCTCCTACTACAGTATATATAAAAAAGCAATGTTCAAATGTGGTGTTACTGAGGGATATGGACATACTGTACTTTTACATTTACAATCCCAGCGTGCTGCTACATAGTAACATAGAATGTGACAGAACCACTTGGACCTACCCGTATTCCTAATACATCTGCTGTACCACCTCACGTCTTATCAGATCCCTGGCTCCCTTACATATGTAGGATAACCTTGTGTCTATCCCACGCATTGCTGAATTACCTCACTGTATTAACACCTACCACCTCTGCTGGGAGGCCACGCCATGAATCCACCGCCCTGTCAGTGACGTTCTTCCTCACATCTCCCCTGAGCCTCCCACCCTCCTGCGTCAGAGAATAACTTCTTGTTCTAGCTCTTCCCTTGCTCTGCAATATGCTGCCCTCCTGCACCTTGCTGAAACCCATTGAGATATTTAAAGATGAAAATCATAGTCTCCCCCTCTCCCTTCTCTCCTCCAAGCTGTACACGCTGAGGTCTTGGAATCTTTCCCGATGTGGTCCATGTGCCATTTTCTTGGCCCTTCTTTCTTTTCAGACCGACTTATTGTTTCGCTTTCTATTGAAAGGAAATGTATTTATTTTAGGAAACCTGTGTCGCTTTCTGATTTTGAAGAATAAATATTGTATTCATCTTGGCTAAACGTGGTCAAACTAACTTACCCCAATGATACAGAAATGTAACATTTTGTGCAGTCAGGCAAAGTACACAAACTTTTAAAAGCCATGTTGACCAATCATAAAAAGCATTACTGAAATGTAACAGATGATTATATATATACACACACACACACACACACATACATACATACACACATGTCCAGTATTTATGCATCTATATTCTTCACATATGTTCCTATCGTCATATTATTCAGCGCAGGACAAAATAATGGGGATAAACAAGCTGAAGGGTTTAACGTAGCTGGTCAAAAAAAGAATGTCACCTTATCTGTGTAAATGGCTTCCTTAGAAAGATTCAAGAATCTTTGTGGGCAGAACTGCACTGGAGGAGTTAAGGGGAAGTTCGTTTTAGGACCAAAGTGAACTAAAGGCAGCGGCATGTGTTAAATATAGGTTACTGACACCACATCATCAGACAAGTATACAGTAAGCACTTTCATACTTTTTTTTTAAAGCAGCAGTTTGAGGTGCTGTTTTTATTTATGTTTCCTTTAATATGTGCATCAATACAATTCACACAATAAATAATTAGCTAAGTTGCCAATTGATCCGTTCTCCTGTGATCGATCGGCGAAGATTCGGCCCGGGGGTTCACTAAATGGCTGTCAGTGCAGCAGAAGAGGACCCAAGATGCAAAGTTATGTGGGGAAGATCATGTGACCAGGCAGGCACTAGATACAATTTGTGCCCTGCTAAAGAGAGGGCAGGGCTCAAAAAGGGGTGTGCCAGAGCCTGTTTCAGAAGAGGAAGGGGGTGTGACTTTGTAAATGGTTGCTATAGAAACCAAAATGCTTGTTACATTATAATACATTAAAAATGTCATTAACAGTTGTTAAAAAAAAATGCTACAAGTATTTTCTCATAGTACAGAACGGACAGACTAAAAAGTGTGTGCATCCCTGCTGTAAGGAACCCTTTCCTTTGTTGCTGGTGAAATCTCCTTTCCTCCAACCTCCAGGGACACCTTGCTTTCCGAGATACTTACCTCAGAAGGGGGTGCTGGTATCACTCTACAGGTTTACATGTCCTGGTCACACGAGCCAATAAGAAGCCTCTAGGGATGGCATCACGGCTTCCTATTGACCCGCGTGGCATTTAAGCCGCCATTTCTATAGCCCTACCAAGCCCAGCCGGAGCACTGTTCCTAAACTTGCTGTCTACAAGCACGCCTAAATCCGTGTCCATCAAGGATTGACCTAATTTTTTCCCATTTATTTTATATGTATTCTTGCTTCCCAAATGTATAACTTTATATTTTTCTGTATCTGCCAATTACCTGCCCACACTTCCAGTTGATCAAAGTCCTTCTGTAGAAAAGTTACATCCAGTCCTGATGTAACTACCTTAATTTAGTGTAACCAGTAAAGATGGAGACTTTGCTCTCCATGCTATCCTCAAGGTCATTAATAAACCTGGTTAAAAAAGCAGGGGTCCCAGTATCGATCCCAGTACTCCACTCACAACTTTAACCCACCCTGAAAAGGTTTAATTTATGACAACTCTCTCCTTCAACCAGTTTTCAATCCATGTGCAAATATTTTTACTCAGACCAATTTCCTTTATTTTGTACACTAACCTCTTGTGTGGAACCGTTTCAAAAGCCTTTGGGAAATCTAAGTAGACCACATCAACTGCATTACCCTGGTCTAAATTCCTACTTACCTTGGCACAACCTACCCTTCATAAATCCATGCTGACTTTTACTCAGTAATTTTGTTATCCATTAGGTATTCCTGAATATTATCCCGTATTAAAAAACCTTCAAGTAGCTTCCCTACTATTGAAGTCAGGCTTACAGGCCTGTAATTCCCCGGTTGTGATCTAGCTCCCTTTTTGAATATAGGCACCACATCTGCTTTACACCAATCTTCTGGAAATCTGAGCCTGTGGAAATGGAGTCCTTGAACATTAAACATAACGGTGCGGCTATTACTGAATTTAGCTGCTTAAGAACCTAATCTCTTCCGTGACAGTTTAAAAACTGCTGTATATACAGAAAAATTGGTGATCTAGACATTTTCTGCCCATCCTGTTCTGTTTAACCCTTTCAGTGCCTCTTGATGCATCTTGAACGTCATCACAGCCAGCACTCCAGGGGCCCTGTGATGTAGATGATATGTCATGTATTAAACGGGCAAAATAGTGATGTATGCTGCACACCATAAATAAATGTAACAATACAGTTACCGGTGCCTCTGTGATCAGGGACGGCCTGTAAGTAATCCAATGAACATGGTAAAGAAAAGCAACACAGGGCACTGCGGAGTTTCTAATCTATTTATTGAGCCAATAGCTGTACGACGTTTCGACCTAAACAGATCTTTCTCAAGGGATAAGGGAAAGACCTGTATTGGTCGAAACGTCGTACAGCTATTGGCTCAATAAATAGATTATCAAATCCGCAGTGACCTGTGTTGCTTTTCTTTACCATGTATTAAACGGAGACATCCCGTTCTGGAGCAGTGCACGGGATCGGAGCGGCAGTGGATTGTTCTCCACTTAGGTTCACGTCCCGCGGGGCGCCTGCCGGAGGGCGCTCGCTGCACCGAGCCAACACGTGGTTGCGATGCGGAAGACTGGCGGCTGCCAGCCTTTCCGGCATTCACGTGGGTTAATCTAACTACGCTGCCATCAGCCGATTAAAGCGATCGAAAGGAGTGAATTCTAACTACGTCAGCTAAGCAGACAGAAAAACAAAAACCAGTGTGTTCCTTTTCACACAGGAAGCAAATAAGTACATATTTTACATTATGCTGATATGCTGTTTAAGCAAATGTTATTTTTTTTTGCCTGCTGTTAGGGGCTGAACCTTTAAAAAGGATGATTTGTGATGACGGCGAATGAGAGCTCGAGAGCTCCTTCACTATTACTGTCAGGGAGTCTGCAAGAAAGCAGGGATTCTGCAAGAAAGCAGCGGCTTCTACATCTACTCAACCCCTGCAACATAACCCAGCGCCCTACAGTATGCAAGGCCCCTGTAAAAACTTACATTGCCTCCTGCTTGCTCCAGCGCATGTCTGACTTGATTCTTATGGTAAGGAACTTCTCAGCTCCCTCCTCTCTCTGCTCTTCC
This sequence comes from Ascaphus truei, assembly GCF_040206685.1. NCBI lineage: Eukaryota > Metazoa > Chordata > Amphibia > Anura > Ascaphidae > Ascaphus > Ascaphus truei. The sequence continues at coordinate 55,450,784 of NC_134493.1, read as the reverse complement.
CAGAAATCAAGGATTAGGAAGTAAAAAAAAAAAAAAAAGTGTTACCTTTCCCTGAAATCCGAAACTCCCTAATGTAGGAGGGGAGCTGTAATGCCCTGTGATCTGTTTAGGGATCCTTCTGCATTGAAAGGTTTAAAATCAGGGGGTTGGAAGAGGCTGATGACTTCCAGATGTTGGTCACTGCAGATGGGCGATTAACCGCTTCGCTGCTGGCAACTAAAGGGTATTTCATAGTACATGAAGTGTGATGGTAGTAGTGGGTCACTGAATAATGTTACTTTTTATTTACAAAACCGCAGTACCACTGCTTCTTTTTCTATTTTCCTTAAAGAAAATAAACGCTCACCTTTCTGTTTTTATAGCTTAAACTTTGTTAAAAAAAACCACCTTTTTTTTAACCTGCATTCCACTGAGCTTTATTGCAACGTTCAATAAATTCGGATTTTCTTTATACAACAGAGACCACTACGATTTCGAAGCTTTCTTGACCCGTTGGTATTTAAATAGCCTATTACTTAAAGGTGCAATCGCACATAGTCTGACAGTTTAATTTCTTAGGGGCCCCCTGATTAGGGAAGTGTTTGTCAATCAAGAGTGTTCTTTACCCTTATCCCCCCCCCCCTCATTAGGAAGACAACAAAGATAAGGGGAGGGGTGCAGAGCAGGCTTTGCCTGTGCAACCGCGTGTTGAATACAGAGTGACATCAGAAGAAATCAAACCCCTCCCAAATCTAACTTTAACAAATATATGAATAATACTTATAGGTGTCAGATTTGGTTACCCAGGGGAGAGCCCTTAAAGCAGCAATCCTGCTTTTTTTAAGTCATAGGTTTGAAGCAGGGGGTCTCCTGAGCTGAACCGCGTTAATTTCAGTGCCGGGGATACCCTGCTTCCCAAGATACTTACCACCATGTGGGGTGCCGGTAGCAGCTCTGGCTGGGCTATGTGGGACTATTGAAATGGCGGATTTAAAGCTCAGATGTCACGTGAGCCAACAGAAAGCCGTGACGTCATCCCTTGCAAGGCTAACTTACTTCACCAGTCCCTCTCTACAAAACTGGGGGGGAAAGCCCCTTACCAGCCTACACCCCAAAATCTCAAGCGGTAACCTAAGCAGTTGGCCCTTCAGGTCAGTGGTGTCCTGGTGTCTTGATCTGTGCCCAATGCTCTCTCCTCATGTCAGCACAGTTGTGTACTAAGGAGTCTCTCTCTGTTTCCCACAGGAGGCTGTTTTACAGCTCTAATTAGCCAGGTGGAGACTGGTTAATGTATTGGCTGCAATTAACCAGCTCCCTACTGGATTACTCAGAGCTCTGAGGCAGCTTTATTTAAACAGGGATAGGTCTGTTACACATCGAGACGGCACTGAAAGAAGCAATAATGTGATTTTAGTTCAATTTTGGCCTAAGAATGAAGGCACCTTTGGTACTGGTACCATTAAGGGGATGCTTTAGCATTAAAATAGCTATTCCTTCTGGGAGTTGATTTGATTTAACCTTTTCCATGCTGGTCTGATGTGGCGTGTCTTCCTTCGTCACGAACACGTAAATCGCTTGCGTAGCGATCACATGGTCGCCGGCGCAGGCGGACTGTACTCCTTTTCACGATCAGATCTCGTTCACCGCTCCGGGAGAGAGACACAGGCGTGATCTCCCCTAGAAACGAACAGACGGCCATGGCGTTCTTGGACTATCATAAGGACTGTTTAATGGGTCGAAAGGTCAGTCTCCTTCATAAGGTCAAATTGACCTGATAGTGATCCCCCGGGAGTTAAAATTGGCAAATATTGAAGACCAGAAAGGACAACCAGACCACACCAGAGTTTTGGGCGCCCTCCCTACTGTGGGGCTAATTTTACAGGAAACGGAGGGACCATCAGGTTGCAGCCTTGGCTCTGGGGCACCCTGCTGCAGTCCTTATTATACAAATGAAGAGCTCAGATTATTCCATTTGTGCTACTATGTTACTCCCAAATGGACCTGGGCACTGTGACTTCTAGTATCGGCTGCTGTGTGTAATAATTAAACGCATCGGTTTCCTGTGCACAGTTCAACCCTCCTAATTTATATGGGAGACTCCCAAGTTCTGTTACAGTCCACATCCAAAATCATGTTAATGGAAGTTCTCGTGCACTTTCATCCCAGATCTCCCTGAAAGGCGGTTTCACAGTATGGCGCTATGACTCCCAGTGTGAGAGCCCATGTGTGGGAGAATTGGTAGCACTGAAAACATTAAAGGATTTTAGTTATGCTTCTGGCAGGCAGAAGAGAACCTTAAAATGTGGTGCTCAAGTTAAGCACTCAAGAATTTCTCTAATTAACGCATACATACCTAATTACCCTAACCATCATCATCACGAAGACAAATTGCTTCGGTATGTATTACCCTTGATATTGCCTTGCAAACCTGGCCTGTTGGCAGCACTCGAGGGCTGAGTTTAAGGGGTTTGGGAAAGGGGGATAAGAGCCAAGAATTGAGGAATAATAGGCAGACATCAGTAGCCAAATAACCCTTATCTGCTATCAAATCAGCTTCCGTGTCTATGAGGGATATGTCAACCTCACTGATTTGCAGTATCTACCTACATTTTTAGCCTCAATGTCTCAGATTTCAAAGGAGTCAGGACACTGCACCTAAAATACCATTTATCTGGTCCTGATCCCCCAAATTTGATTTGGGTCATTGGAGATTGACATCACTGTTATGGGGGATGGGGGGCTGAAGAGTTGGGGGTAACAAAAGATAGACAGATGAATGCATCATGGAGCCTTTAATCCACGTCATGCTCAAGGGGACAAGCCGGGAGGGGCACACGTCAGAGGGGGAGGTGTTGTCTTTTGAAGCAGGGATGGTGACATCAGTCGAAAAATCAGAAGGAACATAGACAGGAGGGACAGGATGTGGTCACTGCTTCTGCAAGGCGGCACTGCACACTCTAAGCAGGACAAGGAAAAAGAGAGAGAGAAAGAGAGCGACAGTGCATAAGATAAGGGATTTTTTTTACAGTGCACCCTATATTGCATCCCGGGTCTGCTTTACTCTAAACCACTTAGCGATCTTAAAAGCCCCTGTTCCTCCTATCAACATATCATATTATCTGGCCACCCCTCAAATGTTCAAAGAATTCGATGGTACCTCACTGCAGGCATTCTTACCATAGTTTTACCTGCAAAAGTGGCACCGGGGCTTTAACCCACAGTAAGGCCAATGTGAAACTCCCTTGCCACTGTAGATGTTTGGAAGGGGCTAGAAGACGTCGGCTGCACAACTCTTAGCAACTGTAATTATTAGGCACGTCTCCGATAACGTTTTTAGGTCTCCATTTTGGAACCAGCGGAAGCCTTAGATGGTGAAGAGAGTGTAACTTTATTGTGCAACATGGCTAGATAAGGTTGCCAAATTAAGTGAAACTGTCCCAAATCAAGCTGGTTGGACCAGTCCTAATTTTGGCATTCTGCCTTTTTAATGCTTTTGACTGAGTTTGATAAGGGGCTGTTGTGTGTTGGAGCTGCCTAGGATGAGCGTGAAAAACAAAAGATAGTTGGAATCAAATTGATTTCTCACAAACATTTGCGCAGTAAAAACAGGGAATAGTGAGTTACCCACTAATGTCCATTGTGTGAGCCGGAGAAGGATGCTGTTTTGCAGTTAGCAAAAAGAAGGGGGTGGGGGGGAGATAGGGAGTGATCACAAAATCATACTAATTGAGTTAATAATTAAATAGAATAGCAAAGGCAAATCGATAATCATAAAGTGGGTGCAAACTGTGAACTGAGAAGTGAATCAGCAAAAATAAGGAGTACAAAGTGATTGAACTCCGAAGGAAATTCACTTAATTGTACTTTGATTTAATTTCTTTTTAATATCGTTATATACACACTCGGTAATATATGTTTTTAAGTAATTCATTAAAGGTTATATTTTAATTAGTGGTGTGCAATTAAGTGAATTTCCTTCGGAGTTACCATCATTAATAATTATAAGCGTCCTATCTTCCCTTGCGTGCACGTTGGCAATCCTACGGCCATATTGCGAGGGAAGTGATAACCTGGGCATGCTATGTAATGCTGTACTGCCGAGCAGTGAACGAGTTTATACATTTGGTAGTATCTAAGCTCACCCAAATCCTGGGCCTCTTCACATGCTGTTAGCTTCAGGTTTCTCCGTTACCTCAGACCTGAGGAACGCAAGTAAAGTAATCAATGTATATGTAGATAGTCTCATATATATATATACAGTAGTATAAACAATTTTTGATAAAGAAACATTCGGTGCTAGTAGAAGTATATATTTGCTTTGTAGATATATGCTGTCAGTATATCATAATATTTCAAATGAATAGTATATGTATATCTTCATGCTGATATAGTATGAATAGTATATATATCTTCATCACATATATATATATGTGGAGGTTCAGCGTTTGAACCTACAGTGGCAGGAAAGAGACAATGCAGGATTTGATATTTCAATGGACACCAAGAGAAAGGAATCACTAAAACTATATGTAATTCAGGCACATGAAAGGCTGATCATACTGTGTTCCGGGTGTAAACCTCTTATATCTGCATCAATGCGAGAAACTTGGTTTTCACTTACCACTGCTTCCCACGTCTACGACTTGCATAGGCGTCGACTTCCACAGTCTCTTGCACAGCTTGCTCTGGGTAGACAGAATAAGAGGTACAATGAGGGCAGTGGACAATTGCAGATTCGTCCTCCCCCTGTTAAAGCAGGCTTGTCACCACCTCCAACTATGTATAAAACAATGACAAAGGCTGCCAACACTTCAAGGGCTTCCACCTCCCATACACATCCTGTTGTGCCAACATGCCTGTAATAATGCACAACAGGAACCGCTCACGCTCAGTGCACATCACTACGCTAAACCTTCATTGATAACCAGGCCAATCGGTAGTAGTGTAAGATTACACCATCCATACTGCCATGCCAAACAAGAGTAAGCCCATGTTACCCCCTTATGTGACATACAGTGGACATTTTGGTGAAAGTGTCCCAACTACTTCTGCTGTGTGCCATACATAAACATTGAATACTCTATCACATCATTAGCTCCTGTGCCAGTGTTAATGTTGTAGTACCCCTGGTATACATGAGCACTATGTGTTAAGGTGCAGAGTAAGATGCACTCGGAGGATGCCGTGGGGTCATGGGATCCTGTCTCTATCATTACTCACCTATCTCATCCATGATATTCTCCACACCGGCAGCAGGGGCTGATCTCTCCTGTGAAATGAACAAGCGACATTCAGTTAAAACATAATGACCACAGACTAAGATCCTATCAGGGAAGTTTGGGCAGGAAATGTAAGGTTTCATCATCTTCTCCTGACTTGCAATAAGATAAAAGACATTTTAGGAGGAACATAGAAATGATTCATTCTTTAGCTCATTTTAACGGATTGACTGATACACAACACAAACTTGGCCACTATGGGTATGGCTCTTTGTAGCTCCTAGATGCACTGCAATTTTATAACAACAGAGAGATAGAAGGAATAATAAAGAACGGAAAAAAAAATATTATGGCTGCTGGGCTGCATTCAATCTGAACCCCCTCAGTTCACATAACCAGCGTGTTAAGGGTTAATATCTGCGTTTGCTTACTGTTGTATTTCGTCAGCCCCGCCCTCTTGAATGTTACTGACCCAAGAGGACAAAGGACTTTTTGAAACCACAGCTGCATTCAATCTGAACCCCTTCAGTCTACATCTGCGTCGCCCCAAAGGCGGACAGCCTTTGGTGCAGCTAAAGGGTGTGAGCCGTTTGCTGATGTTTGGCGATATTAAAGCTTCTCTAGTTTCAATCTGAAACTCACCAGCCCTTTTATCCCTGTACCCAATTTTTCAACTCTCACTGTCCATGACATTTCTGTGAATTGACTGTATAACCTCCGTTCATGTACTATAACCATGTGCCTGTCACCATAACTCTGTGCCCAGGAAATACTTGAAAACGAGAGGAAGCTCTCAATGTATTATTTCCTGGTAAAACATTTGATAAATAAATACCCAATAGGAATCCACCCAGGTGGCCATATTGTTTCCTCATTCTTCTTATCCAGGAAGTTTAAAGTTAAGTGAGCTCGCCAGCTGGAGGGTCTCTGGCGCTCAGAGTAACGCCGTTCTGCTCAGAAAGTCACTCCAGATCAAATAATGTCAAAATATATTGAAAAAGAAATTAGCAGCCCTGAGTGCTGCTTTAAGCAAAGCTGTAAATTTGGATATGAGACAAGGAGATGTCTGTATCAACTACAGCTGCTTCCATCAAGATGTGCAGTTGGAGCAGTGACGTGCATGACATTAAGATGACCTGCCTGAGCCCAGGGTCTATTAGCATCTCTCACTTAAATATTATATTGGATCACAGCAGGGTGGTCAAGCATTCCCATCGGGGCCTGTCTGTAACTAAATACAACCAGTGCAGACTTGGGTTACAGAAACCCTTCCAGTAGTTCTGCTTCCTGGTCAACATTACTATTCCAGGCAGCCAAAGGATTGTGTTCAAGCTTATCTGATGAAAACATTATTCATAATTTGTAATATGAATGCCAGTGTTACACCTGCAGAATATTGTCAGACAGGTGACACAAACATGGAACACCTTCAACGTTAGGACCTGTATTGCACTTTGTATTTGGATACAAAATGCAGAGGAGAGGGATTCCAATGAGCCTTTCCTTAGGCTGCGTCCAGGGTCAGCGCCGTGCTGAGGCGCGCTGACGCTTCTCAGTGAGCCCCTGCAGCCGCAATGAGAGCGGCATTAGCAGGGGCTCGCGCACGCTTCTGCAAGCGTAGGTCTTATTCAAATTATAGATTTTCACGCTCACGGGAGTGCAGGGCCGGTCACGTGAGCGGTTCACCCAATGAGGGCAAACCAGCTCCATGACGTCACAGCCCCCCCCCCCCCCCCCCCCGACACGCCCCCGGACCATGGAAAGCACCCGCTTTCCCTCAGCCTCCGTGCGCCTGCAGTCCTATGGACGCAGCCTTACTCCTGCAATCTTATATTGTTACAATGACACAGCCATCAATGCTGTCCCTCCAACTTCTATAAACAGAGAACCAGTAGGTATGAACAGCCCATCAATTTAGGTCTGGGAGCCACATGCTGATACAAGAACCCAGGAACACAGGGAATCTATCGCCTATCAACTCTATTACTTCCAGTACAGGGTAACATAAAAAACCAGAAGGGACATGGAGCTAATCTAGTCCGCCAGTGAAATAGTTGTTAAAGTTCCTATGGGAGAGTGTGTATTGTGCCATGCAACATAAGTATCTACAATACACACTATTTACAGTAGGAAGCTCACAAGACATTTTTGCCAAGCTCTGAAATCGGTCTGCCCTCCGCATAACCTGTCAGTATTTGTTATATCTTGGGGTTGCTTTAGAGATTTTCAGAACCAAGTGAGTAAAAATATAAACGATATTCAATTTTTATAGAATGATCATTTATCTACAAAGCACCGACATATTCCGCCGCTCAGTACAATGAGGTGTGAGGACATTAACACTAAACATGACAATGTTAACTTACACTGGTACTGCAGGTACGAAAGGCCCTGTGATTCAAGGAGCGTACCCTTCAAAAGGAAAGGTGAGTGGCAGCATAAGGCAGAGGGGGGTGGGGGGGAAGAAGGCTGGTACAGTATGTTTGCTGAATACCATTACAAACATGTCTGTCACATACAAGCAGTAATCCCCTAGACTCTTGCTATATTTCAAAGGAGAGGCCGTATACATCAGGTTGATAGATCTCTGAAGAGAAATAAAGCTGTCAGTCACACAGCGGGGTTCTTATCCCTGCTCTAATCTCTTGTGCTAGATGTGATACTGCCCCAAGAATCCCGCCAAACCCCCCCCCACCATATACTCAATATCAATTACTTTGAAGTTCAGCTTATAATAACCTCTTCACTGAGAGGAACCAAAGTGCAAATGTTGGATAAACATCAAAGTCAAAGCTAATAGAGACCATGTATTCCTGCGTCTTGACTAACATTACAACTACAGCTTTATGCTTAGAGCTGTTACTGTCCTAGGGGCTTATTCAATAAGCCCTAAAGTAGCCGATTGCTGCTTCCGGTGCGGCCGATTCAAGTCAGTGGGCTGTAAGGTGTCTTCCAGCGTCGAATGGTGTCTTATTGCAGAAGACTGCCTGGGCACTAGTCTTTACATCGGTATTTTACAAGACATCTCCTCTCATGGACATCATCATCATGTTCATCCTTCTCTCTCTCTCTCTCTCTCTCTCTCGCTGCAATGTAAAGATTGTAACATCTTGCTCAAATATGCCTGTAGCATTTGTCTGATGTAAACACAACAGCAGCAACAGGATATTAGGGCTAAAGCAAAGACATTCGGGGGACTGAAACATATGTCTACAGGAAGTATTACATTAATTGTATGTACAACAGAAGTAAACATTGGATGTTGTGCGGGCAGACATTTGCCATTCTTGTATCGCCCTGTCCCAAAGCATCTCCAACCTACCACAGAGAGACAGAATATTGCTTTTTCTGTGCTCATTTACGCCACGCCTTTTCTTGATTGATTTACACATCAAAATTTGTGTTCGGAAGGTCTGACTTTGTCTACTAGGAAACAGCAAATAAAAATACCACTTCCAAGCACATTCATACTTCTCAGACAGGTCCACAAACCTGCCTTTCCCCATTCACCGAGTGCCACCTTTTGCTTCTCATTCATATTTTCACATGGATCCGTATAAACGTATTCCTGCCGTATTATGCAGCTTTTTCAGCACAGCCTGGGTTAAAAAATAGATAAAAAGCAAAAAAATGACGCACTGCGAGTCCTCATTTGCCTGTCATTACCCAGAATCCCTGGCTGCAGTCGACGCATTGTATGCTAAGAGATAATGAGGAAAGGCTGTTTTGTGGACCCGAGACGTGTGAAATTGCTGTATGTACAGTGGAGGGTTTTTGTCACTTTTTTACTCACCATAACTTACTTTGCCTCTACTAGAAAAAAACACCCTTCGCTTGCCTTACCTTTGCTGTGCAAGTTTTCCCTGAATGCCTGCCAGGGCTTTGTTGCCGATCTACATCTTCGGCCCAGTACAACTGGTAATAGCGCTTAATTCCACAACTCTGATCAGAGCTAGGACTGCTAGAAAACTGTCTGCCTTCTCCTGCACTATGCTGATCTGCTCTATTCTCCTCCGGCATAGTCACGTTCCCTAAGGCCTTTTCATTCTATAAGAAAGAGTAAAGTTAATTAGCGCGCTTAAGTCAAATGCAAACGACGAGAATTCGAATCTGCAACTATTCCGCTCAGGACCTCCGTCACAACCTTTCCCGTGACCAAAATAAAAACAACGTTGGTTAGGGTGTCGATGTTACAACTGAGAAGGGGCAAAAATATCCTTTTGCTACCAGTGTTCTTTACCACCACCAGACACAGGGTGGTGAAGCACGTGTGGTCATGGGCTCGATGTCAGAAGCATGCATGCGAAGTCGCGAGGGCTTTCCTACCTTCACAGACAGGGGAACTGTGCTTTGGCGCCGCAGTGGGACGGGAACGAGAGGCGGGCGGCCAGCAAAGCTAGCTCTAAATTACGGCAACTTTGGAATCACTTACACATCCTTTACTAAGTTAGGTATGATAACCTGACAAAAGCAGCATGATTTGTGTCTTTTGTTAGTGTCCGATAAACAGTTATGGTTTTAGGCATACACTTGTAAAGCCGATATCAATTATTAAACAACCATCATAAATGGTATACCATTGACAAAGTTGAGACATTAGGGGGTCTGGCATAACAACATAACTGCATTTAGGATGAAGCCATTTTGTGGACAAGTGCCTTCATGCAATTGTACATTTAAATGGACACAGATGTCAAAACAGCTACATTTAGAATGGACAGAATAGTGAGATCTCGTTAATATAAAAGGAGCATCAGTGTGTGAGTATTTATAACTACATAATAGACCTATTCAATTGTGCAAGATTATAAACATTACAAAAAATGGATTCCACCGTACCCCGTAAAATCAGAACTTCAATATCTTTAATGGCAAAACACATTGAGGCACAGTGAATGAAAGGGGCAACTAGCTTTGTCAAGCATGGAGTCCTGATTTTGGGGATGATCAGCCTTGCACCCATTATTGTATGGAGAGATCCCGTCTACGTACATAGTGAGAAATATTGTCCACAACATATATATATATCCTACAAAGGGTGTCTGTGCTAGATAGAAAAAAATATACAATTAAAAAAAAGACCAGAATGGTCTAATTATCAGCACCAGACAAAATATATGCAAAAATAGAGGGTGTTTACTGACCCATAACACACAGGAGCCCGACCTTCTTCAGGGGTTACCGCACCATGTGAACATCACACTTTAAATAGATATATATTCTATGACTATTATAGACATTTGTATAAGCCTTTATTGAAATAACGTTGCTGTTATATTAGCATATAGCAATGGGACTCCACAGCATTATTATGGAGAAAGGGCTTAGTTAAGATTAATAAAAAAATATCATCAGTAACCCAGAACACAATTAAAACCGTCAATAAAAAAATATGTAAACAGTATTTAGACAGCCAAACATCGGTTATATTTATGATATACTAGTTCTGCAATTAATAATTGTTGTGCATCTGTTAAAGTCCTTAGGATTTCCACCGATGATAATGATCCATGTTAAAAACAACCTTATATAGCATCTGATTTTGTAGGTCAACATGACAGCTGCTCTGGACACGTACAAACACTGACATGCATATAAACCCAGGGCATCTTCCCACCCTGCTGGGTTACTAATAGACTAGAAATATCATTGCAATTATAAATAGAATTCCATATGTCCCATCTTCAACCACAGTGGTGCACAAGGGCCAACAACAGCCCAGGCTTCAGTGATATCCCCGCTTCAGCACAGGTGGCTCAATTATTTTTGGATATCCATAAAACTTGGCCTGTTGGTAGCCCTTGCAGACTGAGGTTGAGCACCACTGCTCTACAATATACAGTAGCGTTTGTCAATTATACTAATCATGCAAAATTATGTTCAACTTTCCTGTCCACCATCATCACCCCAAGAGCGGTTTTGCCTAAAGAGGCGCCATTCACTTTAAGGCGCCTAAAACCGCATCGCTTCCATTCTTGGTCACCTGCCACATTAATACCATCACAAAACACGAATTTATATACAGCTCTGTGCCTTCCCTCTTCTGTTTGTGAAGGCGAGGGGGGGGGGTGGATGTGAGCTGAGGGAATCTCGGCCACCTAAGAAGTAAATATGTGATACTACTAAATGTGTGTATTATACACCTCCAGACACAACTAAATTATGAACTTTGCAATTCAACCAAAAAAAAAAAACTTTAGGTAGACAGAGGAGCAAACCGTTACAAAATATTAAGCACTGTCTAAATTTAATTGTTGGTCAAATGTCAAATTTATACTTCTAAAAAAGTTTGAAAATAGTGGATTGTGTCATTAGTTGCCGAAATCTGCAAACCATATTCATCCTTGAATTATTTATTGCAAATCGTTTCAGGGAAGGGCAAAACCAGAGGTGTGAAATCAGAAGCTACCAGAACCTTACATTCCAAAACCGGAGGTGTGAAAACAAAACCTACCAGAACCTTATATTCCAAAACCGAAGGTGTGAAATCAGAACCTACCAGAACCTTATATTCCAAAACCGAAGGTGTGAAATCAGAAGCTACCAGAACCTTACATTCCAAAACCGGAGGTGTGAAAACAAAACCTACCAGAACCTTATATTCCAAAACCGAAGGTGTGAAATCAGAAGCTACCAGAACCTTACATTCCAAAACCGGAGGTGTGAAAACAAAACCTACCAGAACCTTATATTCCAAAACCGAAGGTGTGAAATCAGAAGCTACCAGAACCTTACATTCTAAAACCGAAGGTGTGAAAACAGAACCTACCAGAACCTTATATTCCAAAACCAGAGGTGTGAAAACAGAACCTACCAGAACCTTACATTCCAAAACCGGAGGTGTGAAAACAGAACCTACCAGAACCTTATATTCCAAAACCAGAGGTGTGAAAACAGAACCTACCAGAACCTTACATTCCAAAACCGGAAGTGTGAAATCAGAACCTACCAGAACCTTACATTCCAAAACCGGAGGTGTGAAATCAGAACCTACCAGAACCTTACATTCCAAAACCAGAGGTGTGAAATCAGAACCTACCAGAGCCTTACATTCCAAAACCGAAGGTGTGAAAACAGAACCTACCAGAACCTTACATTCCAAAACCGGAAGTGTGAAATCAGAACCTACCAGAACCTTACATTCCAAAACCGGAGGTGTGAGAACAGAACCTACCAGAACCTTACATTCCAAAACCAGAGGTGTGAAATCAGAACCTACCAGAGCCGTACATTCCAAAACCGAAGGTGTGAAATCAGAACCTACCAGAACCTTATATTCCAAAACCAGAACTTACCAGAACCTTACATTCCAAAACCAGAGGTGTGAAAACAGAACCTACTAGAACCTTACATTCCAAAACCAGAGGTGTGAAAACAAAACCTACCAGAACCTTACATTCCAAAACCAGAGGTGTGAAAACAAAACCTACCAGAACCTTACATTCCAAAACCAGAGGTGTGAAAACAGAACCTACCAGAACCTTACATTCCAAAACCAGAGGTGTGAAAACAAAACCTACCAGAACCTTACATTCCAAAACCAGAGGTGTGAAAACAGAACCTACCAGAACCTTACATTCCAAAACCGGAAGTGTGAAATCAGAACCTACCAGAACCTTACATTCCAAAACCGGAGGTGTGAGAACAGAACCTACCAGAACCTTACATTCCAAAACCAGAGGTGTGAAATCAGAACCTACCAGAGCCTTACATTCCAAAACCGAAGGTGTGAAAACAGAACCTACCAGAACCTTACATTCCAAAACCGGAAGTGTGAAATCAGAACCTACCAGAACCTTACATTCCAAAACCGGAGGTGTGAGAACAGAACCTACCAGAACCTTACATTCCAAAACCAGAGGTGTGAAATCAGAACCTACCAGAGCCTTACATTCCAAAACCGAAGGTGTGAAATCAGAACCTACCAGAACCTTATATTCCAAAACCAGAACCTACCAGAACCTTACATTCCAAAACCAGAGGTGTGAAAACAGAACCTACTAGAACCTTACATTCCAAAACCAGAGGTGTGAAAACAAAACCTACCAGAACCTTACATTCCAAAACCAGAGGTGTGAAAACAGAACCTACCAGAACCTTACATTCCAAAACCAGAGGTGTGAAAACAGAACCTACCAGAACCTTACATTCCAAAACTAAAACCTTTAAGGTATTTAGAAGGAAAAAAAAAACAGAACACTAGGCCAAGTTTTTTCAGTTATATTATTTTCATTTTTTAGTTATTTTAGCATTTTCTGTGCTAGATTGTGCTATTTTAGCATTTTGCTGCTTATTTTGAGGTTTTTTTCTCTCCATAATTTGGTAAAAATACCAAAACCTAACAAATCCGAGTTTTGGCAAAACCAGAGCCAAAACACACAATTTTTACAACCAAAATCCAAGTCCAAAATGAACACACAGTGTTTTTATAACCCCAAGCCAAAACACGAGTTAACGTTTCCCCTCAATAATGTTACATAAGAAGTTAGATGAAGGAAGACTATATTAGCATAGTATTACAACATTGAAATGTTGTTTACTATAAATAAATGTTGCACTCAGATTTTCAGGTGGTACAGTAGCGCTACTTAAACAAATCGTCTAATGTCTATTAGTTGTTAATAGATTTAAACAACTCTCGTAGAAATGCACAAATCGATCAAGTGAAAACATGTCTGATTCCATCAGGATTCATTTTCAATTATATACCTAGGCAAAAAAAAACATGTTTGTAGCTATTTAGTGAATGAAGAGATTCACACAATTGCTTTGTCTCTCACGAGGGAACATTTATAAAAAAAAAAAAAGGAACTACAGTATATACTGTATTTTCAGACGCATCCAGACATCTGGATAACTGCCAAAATGCAATTAATCAATAAAGAAAACAAAAGAGAAGAACTAAGACATGAAAGGTTATCCTTTGATTGGATATAGAATTAGAAAGAATGGTTATGGGTTAACAGTACACGTTTAAATAGAACCGCGACGTGCATTAGGGTAAATGCTTCAGAGAATAATCCATTTAAGAAAAAAAACTATTTAGACCCTGTCAAATGAAAAATATCTAGAGTCTATACCAGGGCTGTCTACCTCGCGGCCCACAAGCCACCAGGGGGGAGAGCTGGGACAGGAGTCCTGTGCATGGTGACTACGGAGGCCCGTGATTGCTGGAAGGGACGGGGGAGAGAGAAGGGGTGGATTAGAGAGACGGGATGGGGGAGAGACAGGATGGGGAAGAGAGAGGAGGGATGGGGAAGAGAGAGACGGGATGGGGAAGAGAGAGACATGACGGGGAAGAGAGACGGGATGCGGGAGAGAGAAGGGTTTTTGACGGCCTGATCTATACTATCAAAATGAGAATATTCCTTTAAAACAGTAAATCCCCCATTTTTTTCTGAAACAATATCTGATGTGTTCACTTTTTTTTCGTTGCTATTAAAGGTTATCATAGTTATCTGTACTAGGTAAATGTGAACAAAAGCTGCCATTTTATTTATTCCCAATGTAGTCGTTTATAAAGTGATTCCTCTACATCACTACCAAGAATTTCAAATGGTTCTCATAACTAAAGACAACAAAATGATTAAACCAAAACGTGAATGTAAATAAAATAAAGAAATAGTACCATCACACACAAACCACTGACTACTACACTCATATGTAATCTACTTTCACCATACACAAAAAAAATCTTAATGTTTTCTAAATAGTTCTGTCAAATATCAGATTAGCTAAACTATGCGGAATCCTAAAAATTGTTTTTTTTTCCCTTTAAAGTGCTAAACTTCCAGATTTGGACTTTCCCTTGGTGATCTTTTTCGACACTTAAGTGGTATAAATATCCACCTATAACTCATGTGCTGCCAATTCTGGTCCTTCGTTTCCGTGCCACCGCTGACTGGGCTTTTCTACAAATCGCCTTGAACCGTACCTGAACCCTGTGATGGCTCAGTTGATAGGCAGGCTGGGAATGCCCTGGCCCTTTGCCCACTGTCTCTCGGGTTTCGGAAGTATTTTCAGCATCTCTACTGCACTGGGATCCCTCTTCTGCCCTTTCCCGAGCCCCCGTCTTCCTGGCCTCTTGCAGGACTTCTTTTTTACTAGCCTCGGCTTCGAACAACACCTTCGTTAGCCTCTCCATCAGCTTTTCCATCTCCTCTTCGCTGCACTCCAAGCGTTTCCCACCATAATTAGCGTAGGACGATGCCGCGGACACGGCCGGCTCACTGACACTCTGAGGCTCCGGCTCGGATTTTGACTTCAAGGACCAGAGGATAATTAAAAAGGCAAGTAGAGTCAGGCTAAGAGAGATAACCCAAACTTCATCCATTTCTTCTGAAGGGTGCTCAACAGAATTCGAACCAAGACTTAGGAAGAGTCTTTTACAAAGAAAATGTCTCTTCTAGCACCAGTAGGAGACGGTTAGCAGGCACCAACTTCAAAAACTTTAAGCAAAAGTAGAATAACGAGTATTTTAGGAAAATATATATATATATACTTGACTCAATGGTTAGACTGTTTTATATATAATCAATAAATCTTCTTTCATTGGCAGTTTGTCTTGTTTTATGATCAGTTCAAATCATGTATCTTCCACTCCACAGCAAAGTTATTCTTGATTTTTTTTACTTTTATAAATGCTTTCAGGATAGCAAAAGACCTAATTTAAAAAAAAAAAAGTATTTTCTGGTTTAAGATTGCCAGTGATTGATTACACAGCCAGTTATTACAAAGTACATGTAAGGAGTACCACAGATTTAAAGCACACAAGCAGAGAGATGTTTTATATTTATGTGGATTTGTTTATGGGTTCTTTGAAGGCTTCAGGGGTTTGATTTCCTTGACTTTCTCCACAAATGTATTTTTTTTTCTTCAGTCAGTTCCAATGAGCTTCTTTAAGTCTGTTCTTATCCCATGTACTAGAAGCCGCCTCACGTGTTTCCCAACTGAGCCCGCTAGACATTTCCCGCCGGTGGCTCCTCACAGACTGAACTCCAGCTGCGGCACCCACCCCACTTTAGTTAGTCCTCGCGCCAAAATCGTCTAGCCAATCAGTAAATGTGTTGTGGGGGGGGGGGGGTGGTTGTAATAGCCAATCGGGTCTCCCAGTATCCGATTACTATTCCCTCGCGATTGCCACTTCTGCCCTAGCCTGAAGCACCTATCAGTGAAGAGAACTAAGGCAGAGGCGGGCTTTGATAGTAGACACGTGACTGGGACGTGCGTTCTGTGCTATTGCTCTGAGGAAAAACACCTGGCGGCCATTTTGTGCAATGTTAAAGTCCTAATGGTGGTATAGCAACTCGGCCTCTCACCAATATAACGTCATTAAAAACTGCAGTCTAAAAAAAGAAACATAGTGCTCTCATTTTAAATTTGCTTGGCCCACACTTGTAAAGGGACAGATCCCCCTTATTTTTTATTATTTTATTAACATGAATTGGAAGCTTGCCACTAAAGGTACAGCCCCAGCCCCCTCCAGGGGGAACAAAATGGAGGTTTAAATTTCCCCTGACGACAAAAGAACAAGATTACTGCCCAGATTGCACTCACTGTCCGGTTACTAAATTAGTGAATGTGAAATGATGCTTTAAATTAAAACAAACGTTAATAAGGGCTACTTAAAATAATATTATAAACATTGATGAAAGCACAGCACAAAACAAGGAAAAAAACAATACAAACCAGGTATTGGCAGCAACTGACAATGTGTGACAGTAATTCTGAGATAAGACTGTTGCAATAAAGAGGAGGGTCTCCTTTTATATTACACTCTAACAGTAGGTTTATTAAGAAGGGTTCAAACTGAGCTCTGGAGAATACTCGTATCCAGCCGACTTACTAATGAAGTAGAAGTTGAACCAGGAAAAACAAAAAAGCACAAAGTGCGCTCCCAGAATCCAATAGTCAAAATCCAAACATTTTACTGATAGCAGCTAGATTGAAACAAGTGAAAAAAAAAAAAACAATACAAATGCACAGGACAGAAGTGTGTATCTGCCTGTGCCACAATCCTAACAATGTAGGTGTAGGATAAGATTCAAATAGTAACCAATGGAATTAAAAAAATAAAAATTGAGAAAATGCTACAGTGAACCGAGTCTGAGATAGCCACCAAGGTGGGTGGGAATAAATGTTATTGGAGGTCATGCATGCCTGATAAATCCGGGATAGATGCGATATGACTGACGTAAGTGATCAATTCACATAGCAGCGGCAAGATATGCGGTTTAATCTCATTATTATTATTCCTAGGGTTGCCACAGGTGGCCTTCGAGGCCCGGCAAAACGTTTTGCAAGGCATTGAATTTGGGGGGAGGGGGAAATGCTAAAAATGTTGCAACCCCATTTTGGATATAGTTTCACACATCTCTAGCTTTGCATCAAAATGTATACAGTATAGTATGCCAACGATCCCCCAGTACAGTAGCTGAAGGGTCCAAATTTAAACCTATAGGCGCAACAAACAAACTATAAATACAAGACACTCAGCTCGAAGTTCTGGCGGGTTAATAGGATATAAAAAAAAAAAGTGTGTGGATTATACAGACAATTTAATCTGCACTGACAGCATATTTTGGGTAACACCTATGCTCTGGTGTTGGGGTATATATGGAATTTAGTGCAACTCTCATCATTCCAGAAGTAAACAGATTAACATCAACACGATCCCCAACCAGCGTTTATTACAAACACAGAAAAAACATATATACATACATTCTATATACATACATTTTCTATACAGAATGTTCTTGGATGAGGTTTGTGAATGTTATCTATTCTGGGGGGGGGGACGGGACGGGGAGGACCGAGCATAAAGTTTAATGTATGTCAATTCGCACCATCAGCCCCTGTATGATTTTATTGTTCTTGCATTAAACCCAGATCGTGAAGGAGCACAGATTAACCCCACCTCAAACCTGGTGGATGTATTTAACACACACAAAAAATAAAAATAAACGAGAGAAAAATGCACCATTTACAGGCATAATTTTTGATGCTATATATCATAATAATGAGTTGAAGATTTCCTCCTCGACCCATTCCCCAAAACGCTCCCTGGCACAAGGGAAGCAAAATGGAAGCAAAGCGCCTTCCTACATTGACATAATTGGCACTAGAGCAATGCTCCACTTTCCAACACTTGACACATTTCCCCGTATCTATTCAAACACAAATTAAGTTATTAGCACAAAAATTGAGAACTTATTTGTTCCATTCCTTAAACCAGCCTGTAAAATCTTAGGGAGAAAATAAAATACAAAATAAGGTATATTTATTAGTGGGACTCTCCAACTAATTCACAAATAAAGTGATACATACTGCACACTCCACCTAAGTGCTGGGTTGAAGCTATTTTTAACCTTGTTGCCCCAGCCATGCATGGCTGACCTCCCCTATGAGTCCCTTTCTCATGTAACATTGATGTCCTTTTAAGTGGAATCAGAAATGGAATCTAGTACAGCGACAGGTCAGATCTCCTCCATCCTACAGCCATCAACGCTCAAAGAAGTTCCAGACCAGAAAAACGATGACATTTAAGTGGACGACATCTGACTTCTAAGAGTGAAACTCTATTAACTTATATGGGACCAGTGGTGCTAAAAAATGTGAGAGACTTGACAGATCTATGATTTTTGCTTAACTACTCCGCTTTTACTTGTAACGGCAGCAATTCCCTGACCCACCCAATTTTTTTTGTAATGTAACCTCCGAGGCAGCGTTCTGGTCCAATGGAAAAGTACTGATTTTTAGCAGTGAGACATCACTGAAGTCTATAAGACGCTGATGCTAAAAATTAGAGAGACCAACAGAAAATTAATATATATCTCAATTGGAAATATTACTGTATGCTCATTTGCATGTCTTAGACAGGTCTGCAACCCTGCCTTTCACCATTATCGCCCAGCATACAGTGCTTCCACTGCAAGGGATTCTGGGAAATGACATGCAAATGAGCACACAGTGCCACCTTTTGCTTCAAATCTGAAGCAAAAGGTGGCACTGTGTGCTCATTTGCATGTCATTCCCCAGAGTCCCTTGCTGCAGTGGAAGCACTGTATGCTGGGCGATAATGGTGAAAGGCAGGGTTGCAGACCTGTCTAAAACATGCAAATGAGCACACAGTAATATTTCCATTTGCTATATGCCTTACGGTGGAGGGTTTGTCACTTTTTTTTTTTTTACAAACCATAACTTAACTCATGGGAGCGCAAACTTTTTTCACTGCGCCCCCCTGCCGGCAGTTCCCCTCTCATCTCGGCTCCGGCGTCATGACGTCACGTTGCCATGGCAATGCGTCTAAGAAGCCGCCGGAGCCAAGGCAAGTGCGGTTTACAGAGGCCTTCGCCGCTTCACCGGCACTTAATTTAAATGCCTTTGGGAAGCGCGCGGGGCCTCTGTAAACCCGACGCCCCGTGCAGCCAGTCTCGCGCGCGCCCCAGTTTGCGCACCGCTGACTTAACTAATGTGTGCGGTGTGATTCCACGCCGGAGGAAAACACACAGTAATAACATGTAAAAAATAATCTGCAGCATTGGGAGCTGCCAAGTGCCTCAGCCACCTCGGTCTCTCACTACCTGTATCCTTCCTTAAATCCAGCATCTGCTGATTTGCTCCATAAAATAATCAAACTTAAAAAATAATTAATCTTTGTCCAATTAATGTACTTAATTTGGCTTTCATCGACATAGCAAAAGCTAATATTTAATACTCTTAGCTTTCCCCCTGGTCTATGATTCACGCACATGTGCAAATGAGGCCGAGTAATGAATTTACGACAGTTTAGGAGTTAGGTTATCCTTAGATACTCCGGTTCTTACAGGCTGTATGCGGAGTAGAAGAGTGAAGCCTGAATGCTCTCGATGCTATTAATCTATCTCAGGGGCGGCCAACTCCAGTCCAAGGGCCACCAACAGGTCAGATATTAGGGATATCCCTGCTTCAGCACAGGTAGCTCAGACTGAGCCGCCTGTGCTGAAGCAGGGATATCTTTAAAACCTAGTCTGTTGGTGACCCTGGAGGACGGGCGTTGGCCACCCCTGATTTATCTCATATCTAGCCCCCACTTGACAAAAGGTCCTTCAACTGCTAAAGAAATAAGAGGAACGATCCGCTCAAGATCCATTCCCCTGGGGTAAAAAACAAAAACCTTTTACGTGGTAACGCAAATCTCTGGCCTAGAAGAAATTAAAGCAGAACGGTTGTGGGGAGGAACTGAAAACAAACTCCTCTGGACTGGAAGTCCCAGGGGCTACAGCCAGCGTAGCAGAGACCGTGGACGATGCAGGGGTCACGCGAGACTGCCCCACGTGCCGGCGGGATTTCTGGATGCACTGCCTGTACACCTTGCTGCTCTTCCGTCTGGCGCCTACTGCCACCTCGCTCACCCGCGCAGATCTGGCAGCTGTGGAGAGAAGGCACATTTAAGCGTCACAGCGCGATCTTTGGCTCGGATGTCAACAGGACATTAAAAAGGGGTTTGGTTGACGGTCTGATAAACCCCTCACTCAATCTCTTCTGTGCTGGAGAGATCTACAATGCATAATATACGCAACAATGAAACAAATAATTTGCCGGCATATAAGAACCCGTCATGCCACCGCGTCTGCCCATTCTCCTACCCGCTGTAACACCTCAGACCCCATTTGATCCTTTGGGCGCTCTCTGGTATTTGGGATAGTCCTTTGTCTAACACAAGACGTTTGGAATTCCCTTACCTTGCTATAGCCTACAAAGAGAGGCAGTAGAGGCTTACCCCCACCCTGTCTGTGAAGTACTGCCTCGCATCTCCCCCCAGCCTCCCACCCTCCAGCGTCAAGAGCGCAACCTCTTGTTCCAGCTCTTCTCTCTCTTTGAATTATGCTTCGTTCCTGTACCTCGTTGAAACCCTGGATATTTCAATGTTTCAACTCATATTCCCCCTCCCCTCCCCGTCTCATCTCCCGGCTATCCTCTAAACTGTACCTATTATGGTTCTTTAATCTGTTCTGATAATTATAGGATGCAGCCCGAGCCCCATTTTAGTAACCTCTCTCTGCACAATCTCTCTTTTATGTCCTTCTGGAGACATGAAATGATTAAACAGCAAACAGCAAAACTGAAAACAACTTGAGCATGACGGTATTAAAGCTTTTTTGGTTTGAATAAGTTTACAGTTTTACAGGATGAATAGAATTTGAAGGTTTTATAACGGTTAAAGTAAAACGCGCAGGCTTTCCCATTGTTTATTTACCACGTAGAGCCGCGCTTCTTGAACAAAATCAGCAAGCAGGGCGAAGAGTGTCAATTGGCCACAAGTCTTTCCTAACCCTCCCAAATTAGGGGGAACATCGTAACTGAGCCAAGAAGTTCTTCACTCTTAGTTGCTGGATGGTGACCGTGAAACCTAGATCGGATCGATGGCCCCGTTTTGTGACCATGCGTCAGTGGGACAACATTCGGCTGTTCCCTTGTACGTCACTATGACATCTTGCAGTCAAATATTGTCACAATAGCCAATATCCGGGAGGGCCAACTCCAATCCTCAAGGGCCACCAACAGGTCAGATTTTTAAGATGTCCTTGCGTCAGCACAGAGGGTGCAATCAAAGACTGAGCCACTGATTGAGTGACCTGTGCTGAAGCAGAGACATCCTGAAAACCTGCCTGTTGGCCCTTGAGGACTGGAGTTGGTCACCCCTGGGTCTGTGAAGACAACGCACCCCACCAGTGGAAGGGACAGGCTGCGAGGACGGTGTTTTTGTCATTCCCTTAATGTCCCCCCCATTGTGCAGCTAGAGAGATACCATGAAACAACAGCTGTGAATAATAAATAACAATAAATGATTGTACTTCAAAGCAATCTTCCGTCCCTCACCTGTCTGCATCTGCCTCAGCTGCCTCTGCTTCTCCTCTTCCATCTTGCGCCTGTAATCTCCCAACATCGCCCTCATCACCTGACGCTTCTTCACCAGCGCCGCTTTCTGGCTGCGCAGTGTCTTGATAGCACGCAGGGCTTCTTCCGCTGCATGGGGGAGGGAGGAGGAAGGAGGGAGACAGAGAGACTCAGAAAATGAGCAAAGCTATGTACACTGGAGCTATGTATATAAACACACAGGCTGGCGCCATCAGTGCATTGTAATTGCTAAAAGCTATTGTGCATCATTGACCTAAGAGACATCCGTTGTGGACTCACACATTAATGCTGATATTATTTAAATGCTAATTAACAGAAGACATGGGCACAGTTCTTCTTACTCTGACAAGCTATATCTTATATTTACATAATAAACGCATTGGATCTGGAGCCAAGAATCCGCTTTTGCCACTGATGCGCAGGCTGTAATAGATAAGCTACAGACTGCTAGTGATCCAGTGACCACATAGAACATTATCCTACCGCTGCCCCTCACCCTGCTTTGGGGTAGACTTTTGCCTGTGTAGTCCAAATTCCAGCTGTTCCACGCACCAGTCCAGCTCTCTCTGCAGGTCATCTGCTCCTGTCTGGAGAGAGGAGAGTGCACAAGGGGGGGTGTGGGTGGGGAAAGAGAGAAAGAGAAGGGGGAAGGAGAGAGTGTGTGAGCATGAGAGGGAGAGGGGATAGAGAGGAAAGAGAGGGAAAACAGAGGGAGAGACTTGCATGAAGTAATCTGACTAATTCTTTTACACGATTTCTAACAAGGATGAAGGTATAGACTACAAATCTTCTTAGGTCATCTTTTACTTGTTCCAATATGTACGCTAACTCTGTCATAACACAGACGAGCCTGGGTGCAGCGCTTCCTTTGGCCATCTTAATTCCAAAGAGTTTTGCAAATGTACATTGATGCAGCCGCCTCTGAGGTGGAAGCCTGTGAGCACCTGTCCGGTTTCTAATTTACCAATGTGAGACCAAGGGGAAAATTACCATTTTATTACTACCAAACTTTGACTTAAGGAGAAAGAGAACGAGTAACTAGCCGAGGCCGGAATCAAACTCGCAATCACCACCCTAAACCTCATCTCCCAGCCTTGAGATTTCCCAGCTAGTAGGAGCAGTATATCCCACTTCTGCAGTGTCTGGAGACAGTAAGAGCTAATTTCTCACCTGCGGCTCTTCTTGTGGGGGGGCCGATATTCCCGCTGGTCCTGCGGGGCTTTTCTGCTGAGACCCCTTCTTTTTCTTCCTGGGAGCGTCTCCTGGATTCTTAGCGGTCGCTCCCGGGTTCAGAGACTGTTTGGCCGTCGCACTCGACTCTGTGTTATTCTTCACCGCTTTTGTATCTCCATGGCTTTGCGATTTCACCTCACCTTCAACTTCTGGAGAAGAGTACCCCGTGCTGGGCGGCTCACATGAGATTTCTTGCCCCGACTCTTGACCTTTGACCTCAGAGTTCTGGGGCGAAAACGCCTCCTCCTCTCGAATCTGGAAGTCGAAGGTGAACCCCGACACTTCCTCAGCGCTGCCCATGATACTGCCCTGAGCCCCATCCTGGAAGTCTCTAGTTTTGAGCGGCTCGGCTGGCTCCCTCTCAGCATCCCCGCACCTGCCTTCCTTGCCCTGATCCATGTCACCTGGGCAGAAATCGAAGCAGAAGCTGTTGTCCGAAGTGTTGAACCAATGCCCGGAACGGCTCGGCATGTCCTTCGAACACTTCTTGTAGGACACGCTCCCAGAATCCTGAGCAGCCCCTTCCTGGATCCGTGCTTCGGTGGAGCTGGAGGCTTCGAGACATTAAAACAAAAAGAGGAGTGAGAAATCAGAGAGTCTGAGGGATCCAGATACCAGGTTGGAGGCATTCATATCGGAGACTGCATCATTCAGCGCAGTGGATGCTGTATCGGCCGTGGGGCAGAAGCTGCTGCTGTTTGGAGTGCTGTCTGTCTAATTAACCCAGGGTGGTCTGAATGCTTACCACAAAGACACTTATGCAAGTGCAATACTTTGTGTTTTTTTTAATAATAAAGCAATATTACACTATTTTTGCTTTTCTCCTTGTATATGCGGATTTCCCCTCCCCCCATGGAACATTGCCTGTGTTGATCTGCAGGTACCTGTGCTGATTTGGAGTACCTGTGTTGATCTGGAGTACCTGTGTTGATTTGGAGTACCTGTGTTGATTTGGAGTACCTGTCTGGATGTAACTAAAGTTGGTCACTTCTAATAACCACACTGCCTGAATATCACGTTAAACACGCGAGTGTAAAATCTGCAAAGTCTACAATGCAAATTCTATTTCTCTGAAAAAACAATGTTGCGCTATTTTGTGTTTTAATTTCTTTCATGTCCTGATGAGACTTGCGCACCTGCTGTTCTTCACCACGTGTCATCCCACAACTTTATTCAAAGCTTGGTAGCCCAGGAACGTGTGCCTAAAACATTGTATATACACAGTACTCTTCAGTGCTATATAACTATTATTAGCTCAGTTACATCAGAACGAGCCACCTCACCATGCTGTCACTGTATGAGTAAAAGCGAGATTGCACGCTCTTTGATGCATGTGTATACAGCCTCTGCATAATGACATCTTATATTGCTTCCAATACACTGGCAGTGATGCTGTATCACAAACCAAATATGCCTAAACTCACAGCGGTTCGTACCCCCCACCTGCTCTCTCCTGCACGCGTCGCTCCTCTGCCATTTTAAGACGGTAGTTGCCGAA
Source organism: Ascaphus truei (assembly GCF_040206685.1). Taxonomy (NCBI): domain Eukaryota; kingdom Metazoa; phylum Chordata; class Amphibia; order Anura; family Ascaphidae; genus Ascaphus; species Ascaphus truei. The sequence continues at coordinate 55,425,956 of NC_134493.1, read as the reverse complement.
AACTTGGTTCATCATCTGTCGCTTCTTCACGAAAGGAGACTTGCGGGAGCGCAGGACCAGCAGGGCACGCCGAGTCTCTGACACTGATGTGGTGGGGGAAGAAGGCCCAAAAATAACAACAACAGTCAGTACATGTGGCAATGAACTGCTCCTTTAGGTTTGGAATCAGGATTAGCGAGATTATTAAGGAACAACCCTTTGAAGTGGCAGGTAGAGCCAAGATCGCTGTAATCTTGGGGCAGATGTGGTTAACCATACAGGCAGTCCTCGGTTATCCGGCACAATGCGTTACTCAAAATGGCGTTGGATAGCGAAACTTTGTAAAGTGAATCACACTTTCCCATCGGAACACTGTTTAAATGAAAGGTTCCGTTCCTGAAGGCATTTTTAACACTAAAATACACCAAATATTTTACGTAGGCAATAAGATACGCAGCACACACATAAATTATATAGTGTATATACTGTATTATATATATAATATAACATAATAAATAATATATTATATAGTATAATATAACAATATATATATATATATACGCTCTTACGACGCTTTGCAACGTTGTTTATGTGTATATATATATATATATATATATATATATATATATATATATATATATATATATATATATATATATATATATATATATATATATATATATATATATATATATATATACACACACACACACACACACACAACGTTGCAAACCGTCGTAAGAGCGTTGGATAAGCCGTTTTGGCGTTGTAAAAATAAACATAGGTATGCATTGCATAGCGTTGGATAAGCCATTCGTTGTAAAACGAGGACTGCCTGTATATATCTTAATGCAAAGCAACAAACAGCCCATTGTCGCAAGTGTCTTCTGTCTCGGTCACTGCAGATTCTGTGAGTCTCTTGCTGAGGGGAATAGTGGGCCCCAGTACAGGGATATTGGTGGACCCCTACCCCCACCCCTTCTTACATAAGAGTTGCACCATGTGACAACCAAGGAACAGGCCCTCTGCATTGCATCTGCTGCACCATCTATTGGTCTGCCACTGGTCACTTCTGGGTCACATGTTCTGTCTGTCTCTGTACTACAGCAAGGGAAAGTGTGATGTTCTACAGGCCTCTTCTGTGTCGCTGTAATACACTGTACTGGGAGCGACACACTCAGCAGTCCCTATATATATATATATATATATATCCATGCTGTCTATGTACCATAGGAAGAGCACACACACCCTCCCGCTCTGCAAGAACATGATCACGGAGAGGGAGACCACTCCACTGCTACGCACCTTGTTTCTGGGTGGGGTTGAGGCGCAGAAGGCCGATCTCCAGCTGACTAATGCACCACTCCAGCTCATCTTCAAACGTCCCTTGTGGAACCTGCAGATTTCCATAGGGCAGTTTGGGTAAATCTGTATTTAATGTGTGTGATACAGCATGGATGTGCAGGGTCAGACCCAGAGGAAGATGAAGGTAAAATCACAAAGCCGTGGAGATACAAAAGTGGTGAAAAATAACAGAGTCAGGTACAACGGCCAAACAGACTCTGAGCCCGGGAGCAACCAGCAAGAATCGAGGAGACGATCCCAGGAAGAAGGGGTCTCTGGGAAAAAGTCTCAAAAAGGAGTTGTCCGAGCAGAGAGCGGAAGAGAGCAGGAAAATCAGTGGCCTCCACAAGAAGAGCCGCGCCTGAGAAACTACAACAGGATCCTGTTCTACTGAAAGAGTTTTGAGGTAGTGATCAGAGACTCAGTGACAGTCCCAAGTCTGTGGATCATTATATAAAAGCAGCAGCAGGGAGCAGAGTGGCTATCAGCACAGCAGTGAGAACAAGGGAGACAGGAGTTTTCATACACTCACCTCTTCCATCTGTGAAATACTCCCGTGTGCAGTTTACCAGGTAATCCCTCTCATTCCCCAGTGTTGAACGCTAAGGGTGGAAATATCCCAGTTCTAAGCAGGGGAAACGCATAGTAAAAGCCATGTTATACCCAGCCTGACGTTTACATAGGTCGGTGTGCACGCGCGCACACACTATTTATTTGATGATATAATAGGAAAAAATCAATTAACTTCTTTAAATACTGTTATAAATTAGATTTAGAAAGTATTTCGTTATAACATTTATTACAAGCTACGGGTGTTTTTAAATAAATTATATTTTAAAATATAAAACATGGCCTTCCGCCTAACACTGAACATAAAAGGCATGAGTAAGAAAGAGATCGTGCGGGGAAGGAGGGTGCTGCTCCCGTGGAGATTGGGTGTGGGATCACGTTCACATTGGCAGAACGGTTGTCTTTGAGACGCCATGTTTTAAACCAAACGTCACTAACTGTCCCTACAACGTCATGACTCCCATGGGTGACGGACAGTAGCATTGCAGTAATAAAAATCTTAATAGCGAATTTTTTTTTAAATCAGCATTTTACCATTATATTGGTATAATGCCCAACTGTAATATAAAACACACACACACACACACACACACACACACACACACACACACACACACACACACACACACACACACCCCCCCCCCCCCCCCCTCCTCTGGCAGCAAAGGGGTTAGATGACATTTTTGGGCTGTCATTCCCTTGTTGGGGTGGTCTTTTACAGTTCTGGACTACAGGAGTGAGGTGACCCTCACACAGCAGCCACTATAAGATTATACGGGGGGAGCATTATCTGAAAAGGTAACCCCACTCCAGCAGTGGTGGGGGGGGGGCTCAAATTATTATATACAAACAAGCAGCATGCGCCCTACCTCGGTCCGTTTGTGAATTCACTCCCCACTGGGTCCGTGCAAACTTCCTTCCGGCCAGAAGCTGTAACTGCAGGCTTTGAGTTCCTGAGGTAAAAAGTTCCCCCCACCTCCAGTGTAGTTAATGGGCTGTCACTGCTATGACACACAGCACACAGTATGACCTCCATTTGTACTTAAGCTGAAATCTGCACATCCTGCATGCAGCATTTACCATTGCACAAAGCAACAGCACTGCCACACTGCTACCAGAAACCCCATAGTATTTCCATATAAAGTGACATGTGTAAGTTAAAGCGGTGGGAAAGTGTAAAAGTAAAGAAACTCCGCCTAGTACCATCACACTGTGCCCACCGGCTACCACACACCCCCTGGTACCATCACACTGTGCCCACCGGCTACCACACACCCCCTGGTACCATCACACTGTGTCCACCGGCTACCACACGCCCCCTGGTACCATCACACTGTGCCCACCGGCTACCACACACCCCCTGGTACCATCACACTGTGCCCACCGGCTACCACACACCCCCTGGTACCATCACACTGTGTCCACCGGCTACCACACGCCCCCTGGTACCATCACACTGTGCCCACCGGCTACCACACGCCCCCTGGTACCATCACACTGTGACCACCGGCTACCACATCCCCCCTGGTACCATCACACTGTGCCCACCGGCTACCACATCCCCCTGGTACCATCACACTGTGTCCACCGGCTACTACACGCACCCTGGTATCATCACACTGTGTCCAGCGGCCACCACACGCCCCCTGGTACCATCACACTGTGTCCACCGGCTACCACACGCCCCCTGGTATCATCACACTGTGACCACCGGCTACCCCACGCCCCCTGGTACCATCACACTGTGTCCACCGGCTACCACACACCCCCTGGTACCATCACACTGTGTCCACCGGCTACCACACGCCCCCTGGTACCATCACACTGTGTCCACCGGCTACCACACGCCCCCTGGTACCATCACACTGTGTCCACCGGCTACCACACACCCCCTGGTACCATCACACTGTGTCCACCGGCTACCACACGCCCCCTGGTACCATCACACTGTGTCCACCGGCTACCACACGCCCCCTGGTACCATCACACTGTGTCCAGCGGCTACCACACGCCCCCTGGTACCATCACACTGTGTCCACCGGCTACCACACACCCCCTGGTACCATCACACTGTGCCCACCGGCTACCACACGCCCCCTGGTACCATCACACTGTGTCCACCGGCTACCACATCCCCCCTGGTACCATCACACTGTGTCCACCGGCTACCACACGCCCCCTGGTACCATCACACTGTGTCCAGCGGCTACCACACGCCCCCTGGTACCATCACACTGTGCCCACCGGCTACCACACACCCCCTGGTACCATCACACTGTGTCCACCGGCTACCACATCCCCCCTGGTGCCATCACACTGTGTCCAGCGGCTACCACACACCCCCTGGTACCATCACACTGTGTCCACCGGCTACCACATCCCCCCTGGTACCATCACACTGTGTCCAGCGGCTACCACACGCCCCCTGGTACCATCACACTGTGCCCACCGGCTACCACACACCCCCTGGTACCATCACACTGTGTCCACCGGCTACTACACGCACCCTGGTATCATCACACTGTGTCCACCGGCTACCACATCCCCCCTGGTACCATCACACTGTGTCCAGCGGCTACCACACGCCCCCTGGTACCATCACACTGTGCCCACCGGCTACCACATCCCCCTGGTACCATCACACTGTGTCCACCGGCTACCACACGCCCCCTGGTACCATCACACTGTGTCCACCGGCTACCACACGCCCCCTGGTACCATCACACTGTGCCCACCGGCTACCACACGCCCCCTGGTACCATCACACTGTGTCCACCAGCTACCACACGCCCCCTGGTACCATCACACTGTGTCCACCGGCTACCACACGCCCCCTGGTACCATCACACTGTGTCCACCGGCTACCACACGCCCCCTGGTACCATCACACTGTGTCCACCGGCTACCACATCCCCCTGGTACCATCACACTGTGTCCACCGGCTACCACATCCCCCTGGTATCATCACACTGTGCCCACCGGCTACCACACGCCCCCTGGTACCATCACACTGTGTCCACCGGCTACCACACGCCCCCTGGTACCATCACACTGTGTCCACCGGCTACCACACGCCCCCTGGTACCATCACACTGTGTCCACCGGCTACCACACGCCCCCTGGTACCATCACACTGTGTCCACCGGCTACCACACACCCCCTGGTGCCATCACACTGTGCCCACCGGCTACCACACGCCCCCTGGTACCATCACACTGTGTCCAGCGGCTACCACATCCCCCTGGTACCATCACACTGTGTCCACCGGCTACCACATCCCCCTGGTATCATCACACTGTGTCCACCGGCTACCACACACCCCCTGGTGCCATCACACTGTGCCCACCGGCTACCACACGCCCCCTGGTACCATCACACTGTGTCCAGCGGCTACCACATCCCCCTGGTACCATCACACTGTGTCCACCGGCTACCACACGCCCCCTGGTACCATCACACTGTGTCCACCGGCTACCACACGCCCCCTGGTACCATCACACTGTGTCCACCGGCTACCACACGCCCCCTGGTACCATCACACTGTGTCCACCGGCTACCACACGCCCCCTGGTACCATCACACTGTGTCCTCCGGCTACCACACGCCCCCTGGTACCATCACACTGTGTCCACCGGCTACCACACGCCCCCTGGTACCATCACACTGTGTCCACCGGCTACCACACGCCCCCTGGTACCATCACACTGTGTCCACCGGCTACCACACGCCCCCTGGTACCATCACACTGTGTCCACCGGCTACCACACGCCCCCTGGTACCATCACACTGTGTCCTCCGGCTACCACACACCCCCTGGTATCATCACACTGTGTCCACCGGCTACCACACGCCCCCTGGTACCATCACACTGTGCCCACCGGCTACCACACGCCCCCTGGTACCATCACACTGTGTCCACCGGCTACCACACATCCCCCTGGTACCATCACACTGTGTCCACCGGCTACCACATCCCCCCTGGTACCATCACACTGTGACCACCGGCTACCACACACCCCCTGGTACCATCACACTGTGTCCACCGGCTACCACACGCCCCCTGGTGCCATCACACTGTGCCCACCGGCTACCACACGCCCCCTGGTACCATCACACTGTGTCCAGCGGCTACCACATCCCCCTGGTACCATCACACTGTGTCCACCGGCTACCACATCCCCCTGGTACCATCACACTGTGTCCACCGGCTACCACACGCCCCCTGGTACCATCACACTGTGTCCACCGGCTACCACACGCCCCCTGGTATCATCACACTGTGCCCACCGGCTACCACACGCCCCCTGGTACCATCACACTGTGTCCACCGGCTACCACATCCCCCCTGGTACCATCACACTGTGCCCACCGGCTACCACACGCCCCCTGGTACCATCACACTGTGCCCACCGGCTACCACACGCCCCCTGGTACCATCACACTGTGTCCACCGGCTACCACATCCTCCCTGGTACCATCACACTGTGTCCACCGGCTACCACATCCCCCCTGGTACCATCACACTGTGCCCACCGGCTACCACACGCCCCCTGGTACCATCACACTGTGCCCACCGGCTACCACACGCCCCCTGGTACCATCACACTGTGTCCAACGGCTACTACACGCCCCCTGGTATCATCACACTGTGCCCACCGGCTACCACACGCCCCCTGGTACCATCACACTGTGTCCACCGGCTACCACACACCCCCTGGTACCATCACACTGTGTCCAGCGGCTACCACACGCCCCCTGGTACCATCACACTGTGCCCACCGGCTACCACACGCCCCCTGGTACCATCACACTGTGTCCACCGGCTACCACACGCCCCCTGGTGCCATCACACTGCCCACCGGCTACCACACGCCCCCTGGTACCATCACACTGTGTCCACCGGCTACCACACGCCCCCTGGTACCATCACACTGTGTCCACCGGCTACCACACACCCCCTGGTACCATCACACTGTGCCCACCGGCTACCACACGCCCCCTGGTACCATCACACTGTGCCCACCGGCTACCCCACGCCCCCTGGTACCATCACACTGTGTCCACCGGCTACCACACACCCCCTGGTACCATCACACTGTGTCCAGCGGCTACCACATCCCCCCTGGGACCATCACACTGTGACCACCGGCTACCACACACCCCCTGGTACCATCACACTGTGCCCAGCGGCTACCACACGCCCCCTGGTACCATCACACTGTGCCCACCGGCTACCACATCCCCCCTGGTATCATCACACTGTGTCCACCGGCTACCACATCCCCCCTGATACCATCACACTGTGTCCACCGGCTACCACATCCCCCCTGGTACCATCACACTGTGTCCACCGGCTACCACACGCCCCCTGGTATCATCACACTGTGTCCACCGGCTACCACACGCCCCCTGGTACCATCACACTGTGTCCACCGGCTACCACACGCCCCCTGGTACCATCACACTGTGTCCACCGGCTACCACACGCCCCCTGGTATCATCACACTGTGTCCACCGGCTACCACACGCCCCCTGGTACCATCACACTGTGTCCACCGGCTACCACACGCCCCCTGGTACCATCACACTGTGTCCACCGGCTACCACACGCCCCCTGGTACCATCACACTGTGTCCACCGGCTACCACACACCCCCTGGTACCATCACACTGTGCCCAGCGGCTACCACACACCCCCTGGTACCATCACACTGTGCCCACCGGCTACCACATCCCCCCTGATACCATCACACTGTGTCCACCGGCTACTACACGCCCCCTGGTATCATCACACTGTGTCCACCGGCTACCACACGCCCCCTGGTACCATCACACTGTGCCCACCGGCTACCACATACCCTGGTACCATCACACGGTGTCCACCGGCTACCACACACCCCCTGGTACCATCACACTGTGTCCACCGGCTACCACACGCCCCCTGGTACCATCACACTGTGCCCACCGGCTACCACACGCCCCCTGGTACCATCACACTGTGCCCACCGGCTACCACACGCCCCCTGGTACCATCACACTGTGCCCACCGGCTACCACACGCCCCCTGGTACCATCACACTGTGACCACCGGCTACCACATCCCCCCTGGTACCATCACACTGTGTCCACCGGCTACCACACGCCCCCTGGTACCATCACACTGTGCCCACCGGCTACCACACGCCCCCTGGTATCATCACACTGTGCCCACCGGCTACCACACGCCCCCTGGTACCATCACACTGTGTCCACCGGCTACCACACGCCCCCTGGTACCATCACACTGTGTCCACCGGCTACCACACACCCCCTGGTACCATCACACTGTGCCCACCGGCTACCACACACCCCCTGGTACCATCACACTGTGTCCACCGGCTACCACACGCCCCCTGGTACCATCACACTGTGTCCACCGGCTACCACACGCCCCCTGGTACCATCACACTGTGTCCACCGGCTACCACACGCCCCCTGGTACCATCACACTGTGTCCACCGGCTACCACACACCCCCTGGTACCATCACACTGTGTCCACCGGCTACCACATCCCCCCTGGTACCATCACACTGTGTCCACCGGCTACCACACGCCCCCTGGTACCATCACACTGTGTCCACCGGCTACCACACACCCCCTGGTACCATCACACTGTGTCCACCGGCTACCACATCCCCCCTGGGACCATCACACTGTGTCCACCGGCTACCACACGCCCCCTGGTACCATCACACTGTGCCCACCGGCTACCACACGCCCCCTGGTACCATCACACTGTGCCCACCGGCTACCACACGCCCCCTGGTACCATCACACTGTGTCCACCGGCTACCACACGCCCCCTGGTACCATCACACTGTGTCCAGCGGCTACCACATCCCCCCTGGGACCATCACACTGTGACCACCGGCTACCACATCCCCCCTGGTACCATCACACTGTGTCCAGCGGCTACCACATCCCCCCTGGGACCATCACACTGTGTCCACCGGCTACCACATCCCCCCTGGTACCATCACACTGTGTCCACCGGCTACCACACGCCCCCTGGTACCATCACACTGTGCCCACCGGCTACCACACGCCCCCTGGTACCATCACACTGTGTCCACCGGCTACCACACACCCCCTGGTACCATCACACTGTGCCCACCGGCTACCACACACCCCCTGGTACCATCACACTGTGACCACCGGCTACCACACGCCCCCTGGTACCATCACACTGTGTCCACCGGCTACCACACGCCCCCTGGTACCATCACACTGTGTCCACCGGCTACCACATCCCCCCTGGTACCATCACACTGTGTCCACCGGCTACCACACGCCCCCTGGTACCATCACACTGTGTCCACCGGCTACCACACGCCCCCTGGTACCATCACACTGTGCCCACCGGCTACCACATCCCCCCTGGTACCATCACACTGCGTCCACCGGCTACCACACGCCCCCTGGTACCATCACACTGTGCCCACCGGCTACCACACGCCCCCTGGTACCATCACACTGTGCCCACCGGCTACCACACGCCCCCTGGTACCATCACACTGTGTCCACCGGCTACCACACACCCCCTGGTACCATCACACTGTGCCCACCGGCTACCACACACCCCCTGGTACCATCACACTGTGACCACCGGCTACCACACGCCCCCTGGTACCATCACACTGTGTCCACCGGCTACCACATCCCCCCTGGTACCATCACACTGTGTCCACCGGCTACCACACGCCCCCTGGTACCATCACACTGTGTCCACCGGCTACCACACGCCCCCTGGTACCATCACACTGTGTCCACCGGCTACCACACGCCCCCTGGTACCATCACACTGTGTCCACCGGCTACCACACGCCCCCTGGTACCATCACACTGCGTCCACCGGCTACCACACGCCCCCTGGTACCATCACACTGTGTCCACCGGCTACCACACGCCCCTGGTACCATCACACTGTGTCCAGCGGCTACCACACGCCCCCTGGTACCATCACACTGTGTCCACCGGCTACCACACGCCCCCTGGTACCATCACACTGTGTCCAGCGGCTACCACACGCCCCCTGGTACCATCACACTGTGTCCACCGGCTACCACACGCCCCCTGGTACCATCACACTGCGTCCACCGGCTACCACATGCCCCCTGGTACCATCACACTGTGCCCACCGGCTACCACACGCCCCCTGGTACCATCACACTGTGTCCACCGGCTACCACATCCCCCTGGTACCATCACACTGTGTCCACCGGCTACCACACGCCCCCTGGTGCCATCACACTGTGTCCACCGGCTACCACACACCCCCTGGTACCATCACACTGTGTCCACCGGCTACCACACGCCCCCTGGTACCATCACACTGTGTCCACCGGCTACCACATCCCCCTGGTACCATCACACTGTGTCCAGCGGCTACCACACGCCCCCTGGTACCATCACACTGTGTCCACCGGCTACCACACGCCCCCTGGTACCATCACACTGTGTCCACCGGCTACCACATCCACCTGGTACCATCACACTGTGTCCACCGGCTACCACACGCCCCCTGGTGCCATCACACTGTGTCCACCGGCTACCACACGCCCCCTGGTACCATCACACTGTGTCTACCGGCTACCACACACCCCCTGGTACCATCACACTGTGCCCACCGGCTACCACATCCCCCTGGTACCATCACACTGTGTCCACCGGCTACCACACGCCCCCTGGTACCATCACACTGTGTCCACCGGCTACCACACACCCCCTGGTACCATCACACTGTGTCCACCGGCTACCACACGCCCCCTGGTGCCATCACACTGTGTCCACCGGCTACCACACGCCCCCTGGTGCCATCACACTGTGCCCACCGGCTACCACATCCCCCCTGGTATCATCACACTGTGTCCACCGGCTACCACACGCCCCCTGGTGCCATCACACTGCCCACCGGCTACCACACACCCCCTGGTACCATCACACTGTGTCCAGCGGCTACCACACGCCCCCTGGTACCATCACACTGTGCCCACCGGCTACCACACGCCCCCTGGTACCATCACACTGTGTCCACCGGCTACCACACGCCCCCTGGTACCATCACACTGTGTCCACCGGCTACCACACACCCCCTGGTACCATCACACTGTGTCCACCGGCTACCACACGCCCCCTGGTACCATCACACTGTGCCCACCGGCTACCACACGCCCCCTGGTACCATCACACTGTGTCCTCCGGCTACCACACGCCCCCTGGGACCATCACACTGTGTCCACCGGCTACCACACGCCCCCTGGTACCATCACACTGTGTCCACCGGCTACTACACGCCCCCTGGTACCATCACACTGTGTCCACCGGCTACCACACACCCCCTGGTACCATCACACTGTGTCCACCGGCTACCACACGCCCCCTGGTACCATCACACTGTGTCCACCGGCTCCCACACGCCCCCTGGTACCATCACACTGTGTCCACCGGCTACCACACGCCCCCTGGTACCATCACACTGTGTCCACCGGCTACCACACGCCCCCTGGTACCATCACACTGTGTCCACCGGCTACCACACGCCCCCTGGTACCATCACACTGTGTCCACCGGCTACCACACACCCCCTGGTACCATCACACTGTGTCCTCCGGCTACCACACGCCCCCTGGGACCATCACACTGTGTCCACCGGCTACCACACGCCCCCTGGTACCATCACACTGTGTCCACCGGCTACCACATCCCCCCTGGGACCATCACACTGTGTCCACCGGCTACCACACGCCCCCTGGTACCATCACACTGCGTCCACCGGCTACCACATCCCCCCTGGTACCATCACACTGTGTCCACCGGCTACCACACGCCCCCTGGTACCATCACACTGTGTCCACCGGCTACCACACGCCCCCTGGTACCATCACACTGTGTCCACCGGCTACCACACACCCCCTGGTACCATCACACTGTGTCCACCGGCTACCACACGCCCCCTGGTACCATCACACTGTGTCCACCGGCTACCACATCCCCCCTGGTACCATCACACTGTGACCACCGGCTACCACACGCCCCCTGGTACCATCACACTGTGTCCACCGGCTACCACACGCCCCCTGGTACCATCACACTGTGTCCACCGGCTACCACATCCCCCCTGGTACCATCACACTGTGACCACCGGCTACCACACGCCCCCTGGTACCATCACACTGTGACCACCGGCTACCACACGCCCCCTGGTACCATCACACTGTGTCCAGTATTTAGTCTTGCCTATAGTGTCAATTACCTTATTTATTGTTATATCCAATATACTTTTGAAGGTTGTATTTGGATGTGTTTTTCATACTTTGTAAAGTGGTGGATATCACACCCCCTCTCATTTTTGTTCTTTTCCCTATAAACATTGTGTGGAGAAAACCAACAGCCAGATATGAAGAATGCCGCATCATGCCAAGATGATACCCCTGATGAAGCTTTGCAAAACGCGTAGGGTGAAAGACTGTGCCTAGTGTGTGAGATGCCAAATCCACTATTGGTCACTTTTGACGAGCTAACACAAGACGTGGTCCCTACGTGATGCGGTAGCGTTTGGAAGGACTGTGTGCAGGATGCAACAGACACGGGACACCGAGGCAGCAGAGCAGACCTCCGAATCACGGCACAATGACTCTAGGATTACCCTCTACACACTATATAATCTTCTAACACATTGTAAGGGCTCTGTACATTTTTATGTTCTTTTAAAATGTATTGAAACAGGTTACACGATATGGTATTTTGCGGATCAGGAACCTAATAGGATTGATGCATGTTTTATTTATTTCTTTTCTCTCTCCTCCCTCTCTCTCTCACCATCTAAGCTGGAGTTCCCCTTATCTATTACACTATGTTTCTCTTTTCCTTTGCGCTATAGGTTTGTGTTCCTGGATCTTAACAAATCAGCATGAAATGTAATTGGTCTTCAAATACAGAACGTCTGACGTGATGCAGGGCACCCAGAGCTTTAGCATGCGAGTAAAATCATCCAACTCTTTTGCATGTATGATCAGGGCTGTTGAAATCGGTATTGTGTATAGACACCTGTGTAGGGACGAACACCGAATGAAATAGGCAGACAGACAGACGCACACGCACACTTTAATCGCGATATGACAATGATTGTTACGCTTTTCCGTTATTAATATAATCATATAAATATAATGATTTCCCCAAATAGTTACGACATCACAAAAGATAGGACTGAGATAAGGAGGGGAACGCAATAAAATATACAGTAATTCATATCACGGCTAGATTAGCATAAAGAGCAAATGTAGTTCCAGTGCAGTAATCATTCAATGCAATAATAGCATCACACGTGCTTAGACAAGAGGCTAATTAATGGGGGATAGATGCACTAGTGTTGATGATAAGTGTTTGCCCAGTTACACTCTAGTCTATACGATTAACTGTCAGGGAAATAATGAGTCAGCCTGCAGGGACATTGTTTCTGCTGCCTTGTAATCCTTCCTCTTTCTCATTTCTCAATGAAGTAAGCGAAGACCCAGAGCCTGCAGCTGAGTCTACATACAACTCCTGCTGTGTATTCTCACTATCTCCACCCCACCAAGCAGCACAGAGCTATTTTTCATGCAGACATCAAAGGGTCTTATCAGGAAAAAAAATGTCTTCATCTTCTACTACGTTAAGGTCTTTTGATCACTACTATTGTCACCCCGCAGGAATAGCAGCCATATTAATATAGGGTTTGGGCTAACTTCTTAGAAGTAAAAACTAGAGGTAAAAACCCCAGACATCCTACTGTACATATTGTGAAGAAATAAAAGGGAAATAACCATGCATCGGGAACTGTCCTGTTCAGCACACGCAGACAGTTCTGCTAATAATCAGAAAAATCACAATAATCAGTATCAAACATATGCATGACTGCTGCCGAAACATGTGGGCGCCTTTTCACATAGCTGTGACCGTCTTGTCTGATATTTTACAGCTTTGTCTACAAGGGGAAATCGTGCCGTGTTCCAGTCATTATTACAATACTGGTCTTTGTTGCTGGTTAGGAACAGATATCTTGATTCTTGGGAAACTGTTGGGAAACAGAAAGAAAAAGACCCGCCCCATACAAATTGTTTATTTCCTAACAACACACTCCAATAACTACAATTATTTAAATATAAATACCTTTTGTTTTTACAAACCTGCTCTCGGTGGCAGATGTGGAGAGAGACGCACATAAATAGTATATAGCAGTTCTGTGTTATGTTTTCATTTTTTTCCAACAACATCGTTCGGCTGCACTTGTGAAAGTGTTTTTCCGTCTTGTACCATACACGGTGTATATTTTTAGTATTGGTGGACAAAGGGTTAATTATCCATTGAGATCCCCTCTAAGTGTGTATAGGTGTATATGTTTGGTAGTGGTGTGTATAGGTGTATATGTTTGGTAGTGGTGTGTATAGGTGTATATGTTTGGTAGTGGTGTGTATAGGTGTATATGTTTGGTAGTGGTGTGTATAGGTGTATATGTTTGGTAGTGGTGTGTATAGGTGTATATGTTTGGTAGTGGTGTGTATAGGTGTATATGTTTGGTAGTGGTGTGTATAGGTGTATATGTTTGGTAGTGGTGTGTATAGGTGTATATGTTTGGTAGTGGTGTGTATAGGTGTATATGTTTGGTAGTGGTGTGTATAGGTGTATATGTTTGGTAGTGGTGTGTTTACAAATTACTGCCAGTCACCAGTTATTTGATTTAATTTTGTGCACCTATTAGGCACGTTCTATAGGGCCGTGCGTGCGCGCGGAATTTCAGTTGGCTGACGTCAGTCAGCCTTTCTATAGAAGGGCCGCGCGCGCACAGCAGGGAGAGGGGCGCCGACAGGCAGCGGCGAAGATGAAGAAATTCATCTTTTCGCGCCGCTACCTGGCTCTGAAATGTGTGTGTGTGTGTGTGTGTGTGTGTGTGTGTGTGTGTGTGTGTATGGATGTGTGTGTGTGTATGGATGTGTGTGTGTATGTGTATGGATGTGTATGTATGTATGTATGCATGTGTATGTGTGTTTGTATGGATGTGTGTGTGTGTATGTGTATGGATGTGTGTGTATGTATGTATGTATGCATGTGTATGTGTGTTTGTATGGATGTGTGTGTGTGTTTGTATGGATGTGTGTATGTGTGTTTGTATGGATGTGTGTATGTGTGTTTGTATGGATGTGTGTATGTGTGTTTGTATGGATGTGTGTATGTGTGTGTGTATGGATGTGTGTATGTGTGTTTGTATGGATGTGTGTGTCAATGATCCCAGAACTAAAAAAAAAAAATATTTATCAAACTTTTTTCTTTAAAAAATCTTGCTTAGTACTTCCTTTCACTCACACAACCCATGCACACACATATACTCGCATATACACGCATACACACACATATACTCGCATATACACGCATGCACACACATATACTCGCATATACACGCATGCACACACATATACTCGCATATACACGCATACACACACATATACTCGCATATACACGCATACACACACATATACTCGCATACACACACATATACACGCATATACATGCATATACACAACTCCCTGCTCTATAAACAGGAAAAGCATGCGGCATGTGCACGCGCGTTCGCACGCTGTATATAACAGCCCTTATATGCTTTTGGTAAATTACACAGAGGTGGTTTTTGTCCTTAAAATAGTGTAATACAGTAGGGCCCCGCTTAATGGCATCCCGCTCATACAGCGGTACCGGGAGGTTGTAGAAAACTATTGGGAGAATTAAAGAAAGAGACCCCTCCCCCCCCCCCCAACACAGAGGAACCAATGTATCCCCAAACTGAAACTCCACCAAATACAATAACACAAAGTTATAAGAAGTTGTTCTTACGACACAGGTCTCTGTGGGAGATATGGATCTGGTGTTGTTATTCTTCTCTTGTAGGTAACTGTTGGTAACAAGGGGGAGATACACATACATAGAAATATGCACGTTCTGTTGGCGGATACTGTGCATATGTACCTGAAATCTCTGACCAGTCGTTGTGTGGTTAAAGACACCTCTCTCCTGTTTTATTCCCAGAGTTCAGTTGTATCACAACTGAGGTACCTAGTTTCCAAATACAATCATAACTGAAAGGGATAAAGTGATTCTTACAATACTGGTTCCAAATAAATTTTTTTTAACAGGTATACATTTCTTAAAATGGCCCCGTTGACTGTTCCTCCTGTGGGTCCTGTATCCTTCTTCTTTTAGGCAACTGCTGGCATATTTTTAATCCATCTCTCTTAGAAGCTTAGACTCCAGCAGGCCAGTCTGGTTTCTGAATAAGATGCGTCTGACCTCCTGCAGTCTTGTAAAATAAGTAGAAAGCAAAACTCCTGAGAATAAAATGATGACAGTATTTGGACTATCACTGCTTGTGGTGTAAGTACAATGGCAGACTGTCTGTATATTTGTTATAGAAATTGTAGTGACAACTGCGCTCCAGTGCTAGATCATAATGAAAAAATTGGCAAAATGGAAAATGGCTGGTGAGAAATAACCGTCTCTGTGGGGCCAAATAATCCCTGAAGTTGGGGTAAATTATGAAGCCCCTGTGACTCCTCAAAGGGATGGTCCCCCTCCAAACAGAATAAAAAATACTCACATACCACCTTGTTCCAAAGTCCTGTGGGATGTGCAGCCGAGTGGTGGCAGTCCATCTGTTGAAGAGAGAACTGGCGCACAATCCAATGAAGTGGGTCCCAGGGTGAAGGAAAATACTTTATTGATAAAATTCCATATAACAAACAGAGGAGAGCACTCTCCTACGCATTTCGTGTACGGTAGTATTTACTCCTTGATAAAGTGTACTACCGTACACGAAAACGCGTAGGAGGGTGCTCTCCGTTTGTTATATGGAATTTTATCAATAAAGTATTTTCCTTCACCCTGGGACCCACTTCATTGGATTGTGCTTTGGAGTATGGTGGTGGTCAGCGCAACTTCGTGGAACTCAAGAGATGATATAAAAATAGAATAATACACAGTATTAGTGCTTGAAAACAGGGTTTATAGCAAGGGATGGGGGAGGGGGGGAAGAGGGAAAGGGAGGGATTATGGTGAATGACACTAAATAAAACAGTTGATGAAACATGAAATGTAAGTTTCAACGACTCACACGGGCTTGTGTGAGACTTCACCCTCAGCGAAGGATGTGGTGGGTTAATGAAACCTCCTAAGGTGGAGAAATAATGGTAAAAACTCACACGGCCATACGTGAGTTCGTTCCCTCAGTGGGTGTTGTCAGCAGTCTCAGGTGGTGCCGATACGTCTTAATATTCTGTCTCAATAGGTATGTTGTATGAGTGGCTCCTCTCCCAGATGCCCATAAGCCAAAAAGGATGGGCAAAGTCTGGATTAGTCGCTGGTTAAGTTTATTTAAATAGTATACAAATATAAAAACAGTGAACACACTCACACATAGGTGAAACTGCCCAGTATCAGCCGCGAGGCTAGCCGGAAAGACCTCTTCTTCCGGTTGTGCTCCCGCTGACGCGTCCGGCAGTGGGACCGGGAGAGAGGGTCTAAACCGGATGTCCGGCGGTTGTCTGGGTCCTTCTCTCAATGGGCTCCGGCAGGGAACAACGCGTTTCGCAGTGATGCTTCGTCAGGTTCCTGCCGGATGCCCATAGTGTACAGTATATATAGGCACATCAATAAAATCAACGTAATTGCTTAATGGATAGATTAAAAACAGTTTGTCAATAAACCTGATATTTATTGTCTATGCCCTGCTTCATTGTTAACTCCCTCGTGAAATTAACGTTGGAGTCCCCAACAGTGGTGATAATTCAATTTGTTAACATGTGTTAAAAAGTGTTAAAAATGTTGCCCCAAATAGGTTAAATTCGTTCCCCATCTGCACAGGGAAATGGGAATTGCTCTGGTTACATGGTCCCGTCAATACGACAAAATTACGGTAATATTACCCGAACCAAATACAGCTCATAGCAATATTAAAATGTTACTGTTATAACATACACACACATACATAGTAACACCTCACATTGAATAATATTTGGGTTATAGATTAAGTTATTAGTCACAAGATGATCTGGAGATCAGAATTTCTACATCCCTTAGGGTAGTCAAGGTTCAATAAGAACAATATTATTACAGATATTTATTAAAAACAGCCCTCAAAGTAGTTCACAGTAATTAGGGTGGAAGCTAGAAGGAATTGTCTAGAGATGTTTAAAAAAGTTGTTAACAAATATTGCCTGATTTTGTGTTCATATCTATTAGTATTTAGTGGTGTTTAGTTCAAAACATACTATCTGTAGGTTTGAGTCCATTTATGGGGCAACAGCACCATCTAGTGGACAAACTGAATAGCTACTTCAATGGAGCTTCTATACAATATGTATCCTATGGGCCATGTTTGAAAGTGGGCCATGGATCTTAGTTCAAATGCTCATATCTTGTGAACTGGCGTATGTGCTCAAAGCCAGCCTATTAAATCTTACTATATATTTCTGAAAGTGTCCTATGTGTCCGTGTCTGTATGTGTCTCCCTGTGTCCCTCCCTGTGTCCCTAGCGGCAATCTCATTGGACCTTGGGCCAGGCCAATGAGATTGCTCCCTTGGGCCGCCCACCCCCGCACATCTCTCATTGGCCTGAGGCGGAGTGACGGGCCAAAGGAGGGAGGGACACACACACACACACCCTCCCCGATGCTCCACTCACCTTCCCCCCGATGCTCCACTCACCTTCCCCCCCTCCCTGATGCTCCACTCAACTTCCCCCCCTCCCTCCCCGATGCTCCACTCACCTTCCCCCCCCTCCCTCCCCGATGCTCCACTCACCTCCCCCCCGATGCTCCACTCACCTCCCCCCCTGATGCTCCACTCACCTCCCCCCCGATGCTCCACTCACCTCCCCCCCGATGCTCCACTCACCTCCCCCCCGATGCTCCATTCACCTCCCCCCCGATGCTCCACTCACCTTCCCCCCCTCCCTCCCCGATGCTCCACTCACCTCCCCCCCCTCTCTCCCCGATGCTCCACTCACCTTCCCCCCCCTCCCTCCCTGATGCTCCACTCACCTTCCCCCCCCTCCCTCCCCGATGCTCCACTCACCTTCCCCCCCTCCCTCCCCGATGCTCCACACTCCTTCCCCCCCCTCCCTCCCCGATGCTCCACTCACCTTCCCCCCCTCTCTCCCCGATGCTCCACTCACCTTCCCCCCCCCTCCCTCCCCGATGCTCCACTCGCCTTCCCCCCCTCCCTCCCCGATGCTCCACTCACCTTCCCCCCCCTCCCTCCCTGATGCTCCACTCACCTTCCCCCCCCCTCCCTCCCCGATGCTCCACTCACCCTCCTGTCCACTGTCGTCCCGTCCCCCTCCTGTCCACTGTCGTCCCGTCCCCCTCCTGTCCACTGTCGTCCTGTCCCCCTCCTGTCCACTGTCGTCCCGTCCCCCTCCTGTCAAACTGTCGTCCCGTCCCCCTCCTGTCCACTGTCGTCCCGTCCCCCTCCTGTCCACTGTCGTCCCGTCCCCCTCCTGTCAAACTGTCGTCCCGTCCCCCTCCTGTCCACTGTCGTCCCGTCCCCCTCCTGTCCACTGTCGTCCCGTCCCCCTCCTGTCCACTGTCGTCCCATCCCCCTCCTGTCCACTGTCGTCCCGTCCCCCTCTTGTCCAGTCGTCCCGTCCCCCTCCTGTCCACTGTCGTCCCGTCCCCCTGCTGTCCACTGTCGTCCCGTCCCCCTCCTGTCCACTGTCGTCCCGTCCCCCTCCTGTCCACTGTCGTCCCGTCCCCCTCCTGTCCACTGTCGTCCCGTCCCCCTCATGTCCACTGTCGTCCCGTCCCCCTCCTGTCCACTGTCGTCCCGTCCCCCTCCTGTCCACTGTCGTCCCGTCCCCCTCCTGTCCACTGTCGTCCCGTCCCCCTCCTGTCCAGTCGTCCCGTCCCCCTCCTGTCCACTGTCGTCCCGTCCCCCTGCTGTCCACTGTCGTCCCGTCCCCCTCCTGTCCACTGTCGTCCCGTCCCCCTCCTGTCCACTGTCGTCCCGTCCCCCTCCTGTCCACTGTCGTCCCGTCCCCCTCCTGTCCACTGTCGTCCCGTCCCCCTCATGTCCACTGTCGTCCCGTTCCCCTCCTGTCCACTGTCGTCCCGTCCCCTCCTGTCCACTGTCGTCCCGTCCCCTCCTGTCCACTGTCGTTCCGTCCACTCCTGTCCACTGTCCCGTCCCTCTCCTGTCCACTGTCGTCCTGTCCCCTCCTGTCCACTGTCGTCCCGTCCCCTCCTGTCCACTCTCCCGTCCCCCTCCTGTCCACTGTCATCCCGTCCCCCTCCTGTCCACTGTCGTCCCGTCCCCCTCCTGTCCACTGTCGTCCCGTCCCCTCCTGTCCACTGTCGTTCCGTCCCCCTTCTGTCCACTGTCGTCCCGTCCCCTCCTGTCCACTGTCCCGTCCCTCTCCTGTCCACTGTCCCGTCCCCCTCCTGTCCAGTCCCATCCCCCTCCTGTCCACTGTCCCGTCCCCGTCCTGTCCACTGTCCCCCTCCTGTCCACTGTCCCGTCCCCCTCCTGTCCACTGTCCCGTCCCCCTCCTGTCCACTGTCCCGTCCCCCTCCTGTCCACTGTCCCCCTCCTGTCCACTGTCCCGTCTCCCTCCTCTCCAGTGTCCCGTCCCCTCCTGTCCACTGTCCCCGTCCCCTCCTGTTCACTGTCCCCGTCCCCTCCTGTTCACTGTCCCCGTCCCCTCCTGTCCACTGTCCCCTGTCCCCTCCTGTCCACTGTCCCCATCCCCTCCTGTCCAATGTCCCCTCCTGTCCACTGTCCCCATCCCCTCCTGTCCACTGTCCCCTCCTGTCCACTGTCCCCATCCCCTCCTGTCCATTGTCCCGTCCCCTCCTGTCCACTGTCCCCGTCCTCTCCTGTCCACTGTCTCCCCCCCCCTCCTGTCCACTGTCTCCCGCCCCTCCTGTCCACTGTCTCCCGCCCCTCCTGTCCACTGTCTCCCCCCCCTCCTGTCCACTGCCCCCCCACCCTCCTGTCCACTGTCCCCCCCCTCCTGTCCACTGTCCCCCCCTCCCCTCCTCCTGTCCACTGTCCCCCCCCCCCTCCCCTCCTCCTGTCCACTGTCCCCCCCCTCCCCTCCTCCTGTCCACTGCCCCCCCCTCCCCTCCTCCTGTCCACTGTCCCCCCCCCTCCCCTCCTCCTGTCCACTGCCCCCCCCCCTCCCCTCCTCCTGTCCACTGCCCCCCCCCTCCCCTCCTCCTGTCCACTGTCCCCCCCCTCTCCCCCCCCCCTTTCCTAGCGGGAAATTTAATTCACGGGCAACGCCGGGTCTCTCAGCTAGTGTTGATTAAAACAGACATCTATCTGAATATCTCTGCAACCTCAATGGTATTTACCAACAATTCATTAAAAATTCTTCATTAAAAATACATCATTAAACATTCATCAAAAAATAATTTAAAAGATCCATCATTAAAAACAAAGATTAACATAGATTAAAAATAATTTAGGAAAGGATGTTCAGAGAGAGCCGTCTTGGGACTGTTTCCTATAGGAAAGTGGAGGGAAAAAAGGGAAGGGGGGGGGGAAGAATGGAGGGGGATAGGGAAACAGGTGAGTAAGGGACAGAGGATATTTAGAGAAAGGCTCCGATGTCGATATCGACATTAAGACCTTTTGGGGCCAAGGTTTTTAGCTTGTAGATCCAAAATGTTTCTTTTTTAGCTAATGCAGTAAGTCTGTCCCCACCTCTCCAATTGGGTGGGACTAGTTCAATGGCCCTAAATTCTAGGCCGGATGGATCTCCTTGGTGGTTAAGGACGAAGTGTTTTGATACACTGTGAGTCATCAATTTACGTCTTATATTGCCCAGGTGCTCCAGTATGCGTACCCTCAAGGGTCGGCTAGTACGCCCTACATACTGGAGACCACAGGGGCAATTGAGTAGATAAACTACATATTCTGTTTGACAGTTTATGAAATGGGTAGTTTTAAACTGTTCCCCTGTGACATTGGAGCTAAACTGTAACTTCTCTTTGGAGCCTTGTTTACAGGCTTTACATGTGCTGCATCTGAAGAACCCTTTTGCTTTAGGCAGCCAATTCGATTCCTGGTTGGCTTTTACAGTTCCTGGCTGGAACAGACTCGGTGCTAATTGGCTTTTATGGTACCTGCCCTCTTATATACAACCTTTGGTTTCTCTGGAAGGTGCTCTTTCAAAGTTGGGTCTCCCTGTAGAAGATGGCAATGTTTATTTAAGATGTGCTGCATACTGCCTGCATCTTAGCTGTATTGGGTTAAAAATACAATGTTAAAATCTTCTTTCGGTTTTGGTGGATTTGTTTTTAAAATGTCTTTGCGATTGAGGAGGCCTACTTCTCTAATTGAATTGTTCATCTCAGCAGTGTCATATTTCTTAGCAATAAAACGTTTTTTTTAAATGTCTGTTCTCTAAAGACGTGATCGTCACTACAATTCCGCCTAATTCTGCGGAATTGCCCTGATGGTATATTTTTTAACCATTTCTTGTGATGGCAACTGGTTCTTAACAGATAGTTGGATTGTGCGCCAGTTCTCTTGTCTGTATATTTTTGGATGGATAATTGTTCCTGATCGTCAGACATTTTCTGATGAATCTTAAAGAAAATAGAAGACAACCCAGCCCTTTCCAGACACAGGAACACCAGCAAAAGTTTGACATGAGCAAACTGGAAAAAACATAATTATGCAATAACGCTAGTTCCTACTGTACATTACTCATGGTTTTGATGAATATAGAGAAGTGAGACCGGAGATTTAAGGGTACTCTAAGGGGATAATGATTCACTGGCCCTATGAATCTACATAACACTGGTCATTAACACTGACTACCTACTATTCTCTTTAGGGCTCATTAGACCCTTAGAGTCACAAAACCGCTTGCAATCTATTTCATTCTTGTTTTAAACCTCATTGTTTTAACGAGTTCTTAATAAAATCATGTTTTAATATCATCATCATCTCACATAGTGACAGAGTGGTATAGGGGTTCTTTTCATCTCTGGTCTCATATCAATCAATTCAGCCACTCTAAGCACCATCACCTACCATACTTCTGGCTGTAGCGGGGGTAACTGTACAGTATGAATACAGAGAAACATTCATTATTCTAATATTGTCACTCACTTCAGCCCAATCCTAAATCCAGTACTCAGGAACCAACAATAGGTCAGGTTTAAGGATATCCATGCTTCAGCACAGGTGGTTCAATCTGTGGTTTGGCCACAAGGATATCCCTGGCGAGTTGAAGCTGGGACCACCTTAAACTCGGTGTTCTTTGCAGTGTCTTAAGTCTGCTACATCCTCAATTCTCAACAAAATATTAAGGTTAAGGAACAAAATGGAGGCCCCTTAAATATATTGTAGTGAAATGAAAACAATTGCCATGTTTTTCTCTTATCTGGAGGTTTAACAATCTTATAATATACCTCTCTTCTATTTGAAAAATGTGCCTGGATTCCTCTGTCCTTATCTACCAGAGATATTACTTCATCTTCAATTGATTTTCCAATATTTTGTGATTTTAAGTTACTCGTGCTTACTTGGCGGTTCTTTTAACATACATGGAGTTTTCTTCCAAAGGAGTATTCAGTTGTCTGCAAGATTTAGAAACCGTAGCAGAGCATACCCCCCTACGAAAACAGCAAACCACCCCCTTCTCCGATACCCAGTATGTACGTCTGCAAACCAAAATAAGTAATCCAGATGTATTCCCAAATACAGCAGTTTTCTTTTTAAAAAGTTGTCCGCCATGTTTTATTTTTACCATAACATTTCTTACCAAGTAGATTCATCATATGCATCTGCAAGAGGATTAAGTGACAGGGTGTGCAGCGCACAGCAAAGATGAAAGAGCAGGTCTTGCAATAATATCCTTTATTTTTCAAACATCTGGTTGTGGGACAGCAGCAAACTTCAACGCGTTTCGTTCAAAAGAACTTTTTCAAGAAGTGCTGTTACAGTAAAAGGGTCAGTTTAAATACAGCTGTTCGCCCCGTTTTCGCGCCAAAACTGACGTCATGATGCGTCATTGAACCAATAGATTTCATCTGGCCGCGCATGCGCGGCGCGCCAGAGTGTCCCTGAATCCCCAACAAGCCTCAGCCGAGCTCAATCAGAATCGGCATGCCTCTATGTGCAGCCTCTGCTGAGAGCACGCCTCTGATGGCTCTGTAGGATCCTCCACACTCCCCGTTTTCCGCGCATGCGCAATAAGGCCACCGAGTCCCCCAGCCTAGGACATAGATGACAGTCCACAGCCTGCCAGGGGAGACACATAAAGTTATTTGTACTATGTGGAAGATGTTATACCACTGGAGGCACTGAAAAAGCTGGGCAAACAGCTCACAAACCACCACATACATTACAAAGCCAAAGTGCAACTATACATAGATCAAAAGTGATGTACAAAATATTCTATAGACTACTAAACTTAAACATATATAACTAAGGTCAAGAATGTACATATTTATTTACACAGTGCAAATTTAAAACGAATCAACATATATAAAAATATGTATACTTATATAAACTAAACATAAATATATATGTGGGTTTAAACAACTTAGTATAACAAATGACTTTATTGATTTAAAATTATGATTTAAAAAAAAATATATATATAATAAAGATATATATATAAAGCAATTAAAACAAATTAAAAAATGTTTTTATCTTATACACATATTTGAAGAACAGCAGATTGCTTGCTCATATTAATGGAATGGAGATTATTTTATCTTTAACATTTATAGGATTAATACATCATTATGGAGTAGTGTATTATTATTGTGGATATTGGTCCATATACATAAAAGGTTGTTCTAATGGACAATCTTGTTGTACTGTGGTCAGATCAATGAGAGCATAAGGACATTTGATACAATATGCATAATTCAAGAAAACGCAGAATATATTCATTAAGCAAATGCGAATATATTTACACAAAATGTAACAGGGTAATGTCATGAGGATAATTTAATTAATTTAAATTGGGTATAGACTACTAGGAATGGGGTAGAATGATCAAGGGGTTATCCCAGTCATATACATGATTGATCTATATAATGGGGTTAATTGGAACATAACTTTATTGAATATATTTATTTCAAAAAATGGTTGATATTCCATTCTATATTCATCCCCATAGTACAAATAACTTTATGTGTCTCCCCTGGCAGGCTGTGGACTGTCATCTATGTCCTAGGCTGGGGGACTCGGTGGCCTTATTGCGCATGCGCGGAAAACGGGGAGTGTGGAGGATCCTACAGAGCCATCAGAGGCGTGCTCTCAGCAGAGGCTGCACATAGAGGCATGCCGATTCTGATTGAGCTCGGCTGAGGCTTGTTGGGGATTCAGGGACACTTTGGCGCGCCGCGCATGCGCGGCCAGATGAAATCTATTGGTTCAATGACGCATCATGACGTCAGTTTTGGCGCGAAAACGGGGCGAACAGCTGTATTTAAACTGACCCTTTTACTGTAACAGCACTTCTTGAAAAAGTTCTTTTGAACGAAACGCGTTGAAGTTTGCTGCTGTCCCACAACCAGATGTTTGAAAAATAAAGGATATTATTGCAAGACCTGCTCTTTCATCTTTGCTGTGCGCTGCACACCCTGTCACTGGAATTCTACACCATACAGCTGCACGCCTGGAAGGGAGAGCCTGGGAAGGACATACAAAGTGAGTACATTACTGGGGGCTAACCCAATGAGGAAGGGGGGGTGTCTTCGGACAACCACCCCAACCTTCAGGGTAATCTATGCCCATTTAATGCTTAGTACTGCACTTATTATTTAACACACCAGTGTATGCTCCCTTCCATTAACACAGTCCCAGCACTTTAGAGCACCTTTCACAAACAACTACATTGACTTTCCCATGGTGGCTCGTGCATAATGGACTGGTAATACAATTGATGAATTGATTTGAAGGATACAAGTATATAATACAACAAGAGCAGGTCTGTGCACTGTTACTGTTTTTATGGACATTTATGTCAATTTGGCTGTGAGAACTTAAGAATGGACAAAATGGAGGATGTACAAGAAATTAATTTACCTACAGCATACACATTTAATTGTGGGGATGATTCATGCAGAAGGAAGAAGGCCCTTCGTGTCTTTGATAACGTAGTGGAAACTGATACCAATGACATTTGTGATTTAAAAATGTATTTTCAAAAATTAGAAAGACTCTTGATATATAAAACTCGTATCTGGTGGGACATTGTCGCTACAGAAAATTACTTAAAAACCAAAAGAATCCCTAGAGGCCTCAGAATGAAAAAAGCGCCAACCTTTGGCTTCCCAGATAAAACCTTTGAAGAACAGTGGATAATCACACTAAACACTTGTTCCTTTGGCTTGATGGAACTAATACTACAACACAAGATTAAGGAAAAAACAACATTAGACACACAGATTAAAGAACTACAGGAAAAACTGCGGAAATTCAAGGACATTGAGGGCTTTTCAAAATACGATCAGATATTAGCTAAAACTGTGGAGGATGCAGAGAGAGAGATAATGATACGCAAACAAAATAAATATGACCGTGACAGGATAGATTATGAGAAAAACCAGATATACAATTGGCAGAGAACAGGACCTGTTTTTGATCGTACCATGCGGGACTCATCCAATAACCAGCCACGCAGATCAACCCCCAGTAAATCCATTTTGAAAACAAGCAATTTTGATTATCAGAGTGCTGATTCTGAACTATCAGATGTGGAAGCTGCTTCACATTCAGTTTCATTTTTGGATATGGAAAATAGATCTAATAATACACAACGTGGGAACATTACACAATCCAGAGAGGAGAGACGTCCATCTGATAGTTCTACTACTAGGGGGGAATTGACATCTGCCAAACAAAATGACACTTATCAAACTGATCAACAGGCAAAAAACTACCAAATGTTCAGGAGAGACGAAAGAGGACAAGGAGGGGGGGGAAGAAAAGACATGGGAGGAAAAAGAGCAAACAAGAGGAAAAAGAATTACTAGCAGATACTAATAATGTCATTAACATTTCAGGTATGGAGTTGTCACACTCGGAGATTTCACTACTGAATAAAGGGCTTAAATATGCCCCTACCATGGAGATCGACCTCTTCGGTGCAGTGGTTGATGTCCATAGGTTTGTACGTAAGCTCACTTTAAAAAAATTCTTTCACAAGCCTAACTTGAGGGGTGATTCTCAGAGTGTGACAACTCCAGATGAAGAACATGATGTGACTGTTTGTAATGTACCTAACCCTCTCTACTCTCCCCCCATAGGAATTCATGAATCATTCAGGGATGACTGTGCACTTAGGGATATGGAAGATCTCTTCATCCAGGGTAACACATTGGATGACACACAATCCCACATACTGGGGGAGTGGGGATCCAATCTGAAAGAAAAGTCAGTGTTTTACCCCACCTTTGCTAAGGGCCAATTCCTAAGTATGTTTGAGAACTTGGTGGTACGTGATCTCAGACTGTTGGCTCAGGGGTTTTCCTTCACCCATATGGGAAATGATAACCTTAGTAAGGAAGAAAGAATTGCTATCAAAACTCTGCAGGATAATCCTATGTTAGTAATCAAGAATGCAGACAAAGGGGGGGCAGTGGTGGTGCAGAGTAGGACTGCCTACTTCAAGGAAGCATTTCGCCAACTTGAGGATGTGTCCTCCTACTCTGTACTACCGCGTGACCCCACAAACTGTTTTCAGAAGGAACTCCTTGAGCTGATAGATCTGGGCATGGCCACGCATGTATTAACAAAAACAGAATCAGACTTCATTATCAATCCCCATCCCGTAATTCCCATATACCACCATCTCCCAAAGATCCACAAGACTTTGGTCGACCCTCCTGGTCGGCCAATAGTTTCAAGCATTGGATCTTTGGGAGATGGTTTGTCTCAATATGTAAATGAATATCTACAGCCATTTGTGAGGGCATTGCCCTCTTTCATTTTGGATTCGGGGGACCTATTGACTAAACTGCAAAAAATTACATGGAATCAGGACTATTTGTGGGTCACCATGGATGTGGTCTCCTTATATTCGATCATACGACATGATCTGGGTATGGCAGCTGTCCGCAACTTTATAGAATGTCCAGGTAGCTCTATACTCACAACAACATTTATTATGGAATCGATACTTTTTTTACTCACTCACAATTATTTTCTTTTTGAGCACAAATTTTATTTACAACTTCTGGGTACGGCCATGGGGACAAGTTTTGCCCCCTCCTATGCCAACCTTTTTATGGGGTGGTGGGAGAACACTTTCATTTATGGTAGCACAAACACATATAGGCACAATATTGTTTTTTACAAACGCTTTATTGATGACCTTGTTTTCATTTGGCACGGGAGCACAGACACATTATTAGAGTTTATTCATTATTTAAATGATAACACTTCAGATATTCACCTCACTGTAAACTATCATTCACATCACATAAGCTACCTGGATATTCTCTTTTACATAGATATTCACCAAACTATACAATCTGATGTATATAAAAAACCTAATTCAAGGAATACATTTCTTAGAGCGGACAGCTGTCACCCAAGATCTGTCATAAAGGGAATACCCAAAGGTCAGTACCTCAGACTGAGGAGGAATTGCTCAACTCACAGCGATTTTGTTACTCAGTCTGGGGAATTGACAAAAAGATTCATAGAAAGAGGGTATGATCGGGAGACACTCCAAGCCACATTACAGGAAGTCACAGAAATTGAACGAGAAACTATACTACCCTCCGGATCCAGAGTGGGGGATGGCTCTCGCCTTAACAATAAGAAAAAAGAGAATAAGGAAGATGGGACTTGTCCTTTGTTCATTTCCCAATTCAATAAATCGAGTTATCAAGTGAACAAAATTGTAAATAAGCATTGGGAATTGCTAAAAATGGACCCCATACTCCGTAATTACACAGAGAAAGGCCCAAAATTTGTATATAGAAGAGCTAAGACACTAGCCACATTTCTATCACCTAGTGTGATATCTACACCTGTGAAAAATCAAGAACGATTCCTTACAAAGGGATCATACAGATGCAATCACTGTAATATGTGTAGCTTCATGAGGCCTGCTCGACATATCTTCTCCCACAGTCCACATAGACGTCACACTATATATAGCTTCATCAATTGCAACACCACCTTTGTGGTGTATCTTATTACTTGTGGCTGTGGGAAGAGATATGTTGGTAGGACCACAAGGGCACTAAAAACAAGGATGCAGGAACACTGTGGATTGATTCGTAAACAAGACATTAATCACCCTGTGTCGAAGCATTTTACGGAATGCACACAGGGAGGCATAAATAACTTCTCATTTGTTGGTATCGAAAGGATAATACAAAAAGAAAGAGGGGGAAATACTGTTAAAACATTAGACTGTAGAGAATCCTACTGGATATTCACACTAAACACCAGGTACCCAGAGGGGATGAATATAGAATGGAATATCAACCATTTTTTGAAATAAATATATTCAATAAAGTTATGTTCCAATTAACCCCATTATATAGATCAATCATGTATATGACTGGGATAACCCCTTGATCATTCTACCCCATTCCTAGTAGTCTATACCCAATTTAAATTAATTAAATTATCCTCATGACATTACCCTGTTACATTTTGTGTAAATATATTCGCATTTGCTTAATGAATATATTCTGCGTTTTCTTGAATTATGCATATTGTATCAAATGTCCTTATGCTCTCATTGATCTGACCACAGTACAACAAGATTGTCCATTAGAACAACCTTTTATGTATATGGACCAATATCCACAATAATAATACACTACTCCATAATGATGTATTAATCCTATAAATGTTAAAGATAAAATAATCTCCATTCCATTAATATGAGCAAGCAATCTGCTGTTCTTCAAATATGTGTATAAGATAAAAACATTTTTTAATTTGTTTTAATTGCTTTATATATATATCTTTATTATATATATATATTTTTTTTAAATCATAATTTTAAATCAATAAAGTCATTTGTTATACTAAGTTGTTTAAACCCACATATATATTTATGTTTAGTTTATATAAGTATACATATTTTTATATATGTTGATTCGTTTTAAATTTGCACTGTGTAAATAAATATGTACATTCTTGACCTTAGTTATATATGTTTAAGTTTAGTAGTCTATAGAATATTTTGTACATCACTTTTGATCTATGTATAGTTGCACTTTGGCTTTGTAATGTATGTGGTGGTTTGTGAGCTGTTTGCCCAGCTTTTTCAGTGCCTCCAGTGGTATAACATCTTCCACATAGTACAAATAACTTTATGTGTCTCCCCTGGCAGGCTGTGGACTGTCATCTATGTCCTAGGCTGGGGGACTCGGTGGCCTTATTGCGCATGCGCGGAAAACGGGGAGTGTGGAGGATCCTACAGAGCCATCAGAGGCGTGCTCTCAGCAGAGGCTGCACATAGAGGCATGCCGATTCTGATTGAGCTCGGCTGAGGCTTGTTGGGGATTCAGGGACACTCTGGCGCGCCGCGCATGCGCGGCCAGATGAAATCTATTGGTTCAATGACGCATCATGACGTCAGTTTTGGCGCGAAAACGGGGCGAACAGCTGTATTTAAACTGACCCTTTTACTGTAACAGCACTTCTTGAAAAAGTTCTTTTGAACGAAACGCGTTG
Source organism: Ascaphus truei (assembly GCF_040206685.1). NCBI lineage: Eukaryota > Metazoa > Chordata > Amphibia > Anura > Ascaphidae > Ascaphus > Ascaphus truei. The sequence goes on along the minus strand of NC_134493.1, from coordinate 55,395,326 downwards.
AAGTTTGCTGCTGTCCCACAACCAGATGTTTGAAAAATAAAGGATATTATTGCAAGACCTGCTCTTTCATCTTTGCTGTGCGCTGCACACCTTATCACTGGATTTCTACACCATACAGCTGCACGCCTGGAAGGGAGAGCCTGGGAAGGACATACAAAGTGAGTACATTACTGGGGGCTAACCCAATGAGGAAGGGGGGGTGTCTTCGGACAACCACCCCAACCTTCAGGGTAATCTATGCCCATTTAATGCTTAGTACTGCACTTATTATTTAACACACCAGTGTATGCTCCCTTCCATTAACACAGTCCCAGCACTTTAGAGCACCTTTCACAAACAACTGCAAGAGGATTAAACCAGAAGACGCTCCCTCAAACATGCACATTCTTACCAAGTTTTGGGTCTGTGGCTATTGTAGTTCATATCTCCACGTAATGTTTAATTTTGTCTGAAAAGCAACCGTGGCAATTCCAGAGACACTAACACAGAGAATTGCTGAATCTTGCTGAAGGGGATCCTTATCCATCACTAGTTTCATTCCAACCTGAAAATGTAACTGGAAAATGCTCGAATTGTGTAGGCGGTAAAGGCGGTTTGTAAACAGCTCTTACCAAGCTTGGGCTGCGGCTATTGTAACGTGTTATCTTGTTTAACAGTCTTGAAAGCAACCGTGAGTATTGCGGAGGTGGCCATTACTCGCCATGGTGCTTTGTTCCTCGAAATCTGCCAACGCATATAACATGGGGTGGAACAAAAAAGAGATTTGCAAACATTTCTTCACCATAGAAGCTTGTTTGAAGGACATGATCGTACGGCATTATTATTTTGTCTGACGTATGCTGGTCTCTTCTGCTGTAAAAATAAAATACTTTCAATACCTGCAGCTAATCTTGCATGCCCACAATTGAGCAAATCCCCCCAACTCAGACAAAACAACGTATTCTCTTCAGCGTCCAGAAATGAGCCCTCCCAGGTGGATTTAACAGAGTAGATGTTATCTTCTGGGCAAGTACAGATTCCTCAGACAAACAAAAACTGGAAGAGCACTACTGTAGGTATCAACAAAAAAAAAGGTTTTACCTTGCTGTGATCATGGCGATTTCCCAAGCAACATTTTACATATCTTCGCCCATTCAAACAGAAATGTAAGTACACAAACTCCTGAAATGGCATTGATGGAAAATAGCCTGGACAGTCCGTGTTAATTACACCTGGAATACCCCGCAGAAGATGTAATAGTTCCAAACACTACAATTTCACCTGTCTGATACATCGGAATAGTTGCCGTTGAATGTCCATATTCAATACACATTGACCAAAGCAGATTTCACACCATTGTGACAACAAATGGATAGGCAAGACCGGTGGTCACCTTTTTTGTTTAGCCGCGACCCCTAAATGTAAATGTCCACTACGCAATAACCCCCAACCATTGGCCCCGAAAACATTGAGGATGAGCTCTGGTGGGGTCACCTCTTCTGAATGGGACCCCTGTAGCGCTAATCTTCTGATTGGAACTACAGAAACGACCTGGCACTCACTCGTCTTTATTAACACACATTACAAAAAGACCCTTCGAAAACTTGCCGGTTCCAACTTTGTGCTCTCCACATTTGTGGGGGTCTAGGCCATGGGTTGCGACCCCCTTGGAGGTCACTAAAGGACCCCGCCCAGCACAGCAGCCCGTGTACCCCTTCCTTTACCCAGCAAGAGAAGCAGTCAGAACTTGGCTCTCTCCGCTGCGTTCGGCCTGGATGAGGACGTCGGAGATACCCGAATACGGCCATATCCTAGTTGGGACTGTTGTGCTGCGGGGGTGCGTTGGCGACCGCCAAAAGGGGTCGCGACCCATGGGTTGCACTATGCTACATCACCACTAATGTGGAGCGCACACAGTGGTAACCTGCAGGTTTTAGAAGGGTATTTTTGTATTCTTGTATGTTTATCAAGACTAGCGAGTTCCCTTTCTACAGACAAGACCCTGTCCCTATACTTTCTAAAGCAGACACTAATGAAACCGTCTGTGCAGATATAGAGCGGCGGTGCTCAACTCGTCCTCAAGATCCCTCAACAGGTCATGTTTTAAGGATACCCCAGCTTCAGCGCAGGTGGTCCAATCTAAGACTACACACGTATGCTGAAGGGATGTCCTTAAAACCTTACCTATTGGGGGGTCCTGAGGACTGGAGTTGAGCCCCATGAGAGTATCCTTTGATTTCAGTGACTTGCAAATGTACAACTTAATAACCCAGAGTCCTCATAACGTAGTAACTATGTCCCCAAACAATGCTCACTTTCTTAAGGTTGATTGCAATCTGAACTGATGGTGGGTGAGAGGGGGGTGACTCCTCCCCACCCATCCTGTGACAGAGCAATCGCATGACTGCTTCGGAGACAAATGGTTCACGCATATACACACACACACATATATATATACACACACACATATATATATATATATATATACACACACACACACACACACTACCTGCAGCTCCCGGCACTATATCCAGGAAAAGCATGCGGCAGGTGCACGCGCGTTCGCATAGGAACGCGCGGCCGCCTCCTGTATATAACAGCCCTTAGCCGGGATGAGAATACCCATATACAAGTGATGTTTACATGGCCAACATTGAGGAGCCTTCCCGTAGTTCCTGCATTGGGAATAACCAACATTATTCTGACATTTCTCCTGAAGCTTTTCTCATAGACTTTCAACGTTTTAGAAACTGCCTTTTTGACCCGTTACTAGCAAAAAAAAATAATTGCTGACCAAAAGTAGACAAATCAAACTTCAATTACATTTTTTTATTTTTTATGCTGGACTAAACCACCAAAACCCGTCCGTTAGTGTCGCTGGTGAAATCTCCTTTCCTCCGTCCGTTAGTGTCACTGGTGAAATCTCCTTTCCTCCGTCCGTTAGTGTCGCTGGTGAAATCTCCTTTCCTCCGTCCGTTAGTGTCGCTGGTGAAATCTCCTTTCCTCCGTCCGTTAGTGTCACTGGTGAAATCTCCTTTCCTCCGTCCGTTAGTGTCGCTGGTGAAATCTCCTTTCCTCCGTCCGTTAGTGTCGCTGGTGAAATCTCCTTTCCTCCGTCCGTTAGTGTCGCTGGTGAAATCTCCTTTCCTCCAGCCTTAAGGGATGGCCCCGAGTCCTTTGTACTGCCCGTGGGATGAATAGTTCTTTTGATAGCTCCTTGTACTGTCCCCGAATATATTTGTATATAGTTATCAATTTACCACTACATTTCACCTGGATTTTTCTTCCGTGGGTAATAATAAATCGATCAGGGAACTTGGGAGAGAACAGATCCCAAATAATAGAAGTAAATCCATAAAGCCTTAATAATAATAATAACAATAATTAGATATACAGTAATAACCTAGAAAACACGCGATTGAAAACACGACTGTTTATTACCAAGAAGATGACCAGTCACCTTTTATTTGAATAGACCGTTAATACGCTGCTTCTACCAAGCGCTGGTTAGGGAATTCTATCTACGGAAAGAACGTAGCAAAGATTCCAAAGCCGCAGTGAAATTCCAAATGGCGGCCATCTTTAATAAGCTCCAGAGAAAATGTCGATGCATTCCTATTGCTCCAGAACGGAAATGGAAATCCATCAAATGGTTTCATAATGAAGCTTGCGGTCAGGATAGAAAAAAAAATAATAAAGAAATTAAATGCAACTTGTGCATTAAACTGCCGGAATCTGTAGTGTTAAAAATAAACAGGACTGGTCCCAGGAAATGACTGGAGCTACATTATTAATGGCTTATTCTATCCTCCAGCATTTACAGGGTTAAAAGTGCTCCCCCGTTCACAACAATACACACAGAGAAATGCCACTATTACCAGCTCCAGGGAACTCCTCTTATTCCCACGTGACCACAAGGGAAACAAAATGGCTGCCACATCTCATATTATCGGCTGTGGCTGCCTATTGCGTGGCCACTTATACCCCCTTTCAAAACCAGGAAGTCATACCGGCAACGTCACCAGTTAGTATGTCAGGAACCAGGGGAGGAGGAGGAGCTGGAAATAGCACCGTTTAGTTCAGGAGGTACCCCCCGGTTGCCACCCTGTGAAAACAAAATGGCGGTTATTTCACGTGGATTGCTCCTTTAATCTGCACAATTTCAGTAAAAGGGGGTTTTCCAGTCTCGGCCCAGCTCCATAACACACCTGTATGTTGCATTCCAGATTACTAGTCTGTGGTATAACACTAAGATTTAAATCAGGGGCGGCCAACTCCAGTCCTCAGGGGCCACAAACAGATTTTAATGATATCCCTGCTTCAGCACAGGTGGCTCAATCAGTCCCTGCTTCAGCGCAGGAGGCACAATTCAAGTCAGCATGATTGAGGCACCTGTGCTGACGCAGGGAAATCCCCAATACCTGGCCGGTTGGTGGCCCTTGGACTGGAGTTGGTCACCCACAATTTAAATAATGATCACGCTGTTGGCTTGGGTTAGTCTGCAATAACAGCATTTTGTTTCATGCAGGAACAAGCAGCACCCGCATACAGATTTACAGCATGCTGGATCTCACAGTATGGAAGATGTACAGCATGCTGGATCTCACAGTATGGAAGATGTACAGCATGCTGGATCTCACCGTATGGAAGATGTACAGCATGCTGGATCTCACAGTATGGAAGATTTACAGCATGCTGGATCTCACCGTATGGAAGATTTACAGCATGCTGGATCTCACCGTATGGAAGATGTACAGCATGCTGGATCTCACAGTATGGAAGATTTACAGCATGCTGGATCTCACAGTATGGAAGATTTACAGCATGCTGGATCTCACCGTATGGAAGATTTGCAGCATGCTGGATCTCACAGTATGGAAGATTTGCAGCATGCTGGATCTCACAGTATGGAAGATGTACAGCATGCTGGATCTCACAGTATGGAAGATGTACAGCATGCTGGATCTCACAGTATGGAAGATGTACAGCATACCGGATCTCACAGTATGGAAGATGTACAGCATGCTGGATCTCAGTATGGAAGATGTACAGCATGCTGGATCTCACAGTATGGAAGATTTACAGCATGCTGGATCTCACCGTATGGAAGATTTACAGCATGCTGGATCTCACAGTATGGAAGATGTACAGCATGCTGGATCTCACAGTATGGAAGATTTACAGCATGCTGGATCTCACAGTATGGAAGATTTACAGCATGCCGGATCTCTCAGTATGGAAGATGTACAGCATGCTGGATCTCACAGTATGGAAGATGTACAGCATGCTGGATCTCACAGTATGGAAGATTTACAGCATGCTGGATCTCACAGTATGGAAGATTTACAGCATGCCGGATCTCTCAGTATGGAAGATTTACAGCATGCTGGATCTCACAGTATGGAAGATTTACAGCATGCTGGATCTCACAGTATGGAAGATTTACAGCATGCTGGATCTCACAGTATGGAAGATTTACAGCATGCTGGATCTCACAGTATGGAAGATTGACAGCATGCTGGATCTCACAGTATGGAAGATTTACAGCATGCTGGATCTCACAGTATGGAAGATTTACAGCATGCTGGATCTCACAGTATGGAAGATTGACAGCATGCTGGATCTCACAGTATGGAAGATTTACAGCATGCCGGATCTCACAGTATGGAAGATTTACAGCATGCCGGATCTCACAGTATGGAAGATGTACAGCATGCTGGATCTCAGTATGGAAGATGTACAGCATGCTGGATCTCACAGTATGGAAGATTTACAGCATGCTGGATCTCACAGTATGGAAGATTTACAGCATGCTGGATCTCACAGTATGGAAGATTTACAGCATGCTGGATCTCACAGTATGGAAGATGTACAGCATGCTGGATCTCACAGTATGGAAGATTTACAGCATGCTGGATCTCACAGTATGGAAGATTTACAGCATGCTGGATCTCACAGTATGGAAGATGTACAGCATGCTGGATCTCACAGTATGGAATATTTGCAGCATGCTGGATCTCACAGTATGGAAGATTTACAGCATGCTGGATCTCACAGTATGGAAGATTTACAGCATGCTGGATCTCACAGTATGGAAGATTTACAGCATACCGGATCTCACAGTATGGAAGATTTACAGCATGCTGGATCTCACCGTATGGAAGATTTACAGCATGCTGGATCTCACAGTATGGAAGATGTACAGCATGCTGGATCTCACAGTATGGAAGATTTACAGCATGCCGGATCTCTCAGTATGGAAGATTTACAGCATGCTGGATCTCACAGTATGGAAGATTTACAGCATGCTGGATCTCACAGTATGGAAGATTTACAGCATGCTGGATCTCACAGTATGGAAGATTTACAGCATGCCGGATCTCACAGTATGGAAGATTTACAGCATGCTGGATCTCACAGTATGGAAGATTTACAGCATGCTGGATCTCACAGTATGGAAGATTTACAGCATGCTGGATCTCACAGTATGGAAGATGTACAGCATGCTGGATCTCACAGTATGGAAGATTTGCAGCATGCTGGATCTCACAGTATGGAAGATTTACAGCATGCTGGATCTCACAGTATGGAAGATTTACAGCATGCTGGATCTCACAGTATGGAAGATTTACAGCATGCCGGATCTCACAGTATGGAAGATTTACAGCATGCTGGATCTCACCGTATGGAAGATTTACAGCATGCTGGATCTCACAGTATGGAAGATTTACAGCATGCTGGATCTCACAGTATGGAAGATTTACAGCATGCTGGATCTCACAGTATGGAAGATTTACAGCATGCTGGATCTCACAGTATGGAAGATTTACAGCATGCTGGATCTCACCGTATGGAAGATTTACAGCATACTGGATCTCACAGTATGGAAGATTTGCAGCATGCTGGATCTCACCGTATGGAAGATTTACAGCATGCTGGATCTCACAGTATGGAAGATTTACAGCATGCTGGATCTCACAGTATGGAAGATTTACAGCATGCTGGATCTCACCGTATGGAAGATTTACAGCATGCTGGATCTCAGTATGGAAGATTTACAGCATGCTGGATCTCACAGTATGGAAGATTTACAGCATGCTGGATCTCACAGTATGGAAGATTTACAGCATGCTGGATCTCACAGTATGGAAGATTTACAGCATGCTGGATCTCACCGTATGGAAGATTTACAGCATGCTGGATCTCAGTATGGAAGATTTACAGCATGCTGGATCTCACAGTATGGAAGATTTACAGCATGCTGGATCTCACAGTATGGAAGATTTACAGCATGCTGGATCTCACAGTATGGAAGATTTACAGCATACCGGATCTCACAGTATGGAAGATTTACAGCATGCTGGATCTCACAGTATGGAAGATTTACAGCATGCTGGATCTCACAGTATGGAAGATTTACAGCATGCTGGATCTCACAGTATGGAAGATTTACAGCATGCTGGATCTCACAGTATGGAAGATTTACAGCATGCTGGATCTCACAGTATGGAAGATTTGCAGCATGCTGGATCTCACAGTATGGAAGATGTACAGCATGCTGGATCTCACAGTATGGAAATGTGATTTGCAATAAAAATGGACCAAAAAAACAAAAGTGAATTTTCAGGTGTGGCCATGATGCCATCTTGTGGCTGTAGTGTAAACTGCATGGCAGTGTGAAAGCTCATTGCAATAAGCAGAAACACACACACTAACCACACACAGGGAGCAATGCTTCTGCAGGTCTGTAAATCATTGATTTATGTCCTGCCGGGATTAATGGTGCAATGCTGTGGCTCTTATTAATTAAGATTGTTAATGGGGGGGATGATTTGCAAAGCGATTAATCAATATATCTTCAGAGCAGGTTAGTTAAAATGCACAGTGACCACCTTTAACGAACATGAATTAATAGGTAATACAGCATTCTCCCGACCTAAATGCAGAATTAGGGGATATTCAGAAACTTTGATCAACAGCAGGATGTTTTTCAACTGGATTCTTAAGTGCCGACGAATGTAAATCTCAGCATGAAGCGTGGAGTTGTTAAAGAGACAATACACTGCAGTTCTAAAACAGAGTTAGCATGAATTGCACCTTTAAGAGAGGCTGGAGCGATGCTCTGCAGATTTGGTGGGAGGGGATTAAGAGATCGCTGCTCTGCAGATTTTTGGGGAAGGGAATGACAGGAGCAGCCCTTCACAAATTTGTTACATGGGATGCACTAGATCAGGGGACGGCCAACTCCAGTTCTCAAGGGCCACAAACAGGTCAGGTTTTCAGGATATCCCTGCTTCAGTATAGTCGGTGGAATCATGAGTGATCTGATTGAGCAACCTGTTCTTAAGCAGGGACTGGGGACTCAAACTCGTCCTGGCCAGCGGCCGCAGAGCATCATGGGAAATCAGAGTTGTTTGTTCACCGCTCTGCACCCCGAATAAAGCGTGACATGCTAGGCATTGTGGGGCCTGACTTCAGGAAGCAGTGATTGACAGCTCAGCAGCAGACACAATCCTCCCTGCGTTGCCCGACATATACAATTGACCTCCTGCTGTGACCTGGTGCAGAAGGGTCACCCGTTTCCAGCCTCCGATAAGTAAATGGGGTGTCTTTAACGACTCTGGATCCCTTTGAACATTCCCATATTAATGGCTGCGCCTTCTTCTGGAAGAGCACAGATCTGTCCTTCTAATCTCTGCCGTTGCATGAAGATGGAGGGAAAGGGGGGGGGGGGCGGGTTCCAGAAGCACAGACAATGGCTTCTTTATTTCGTGTTTTTTTTAATTTTCCTTTTATACAGCGGTCCAAGTAATTTATGAGGCTGTGTTTACAAGCGGGTGTATGTAACCTGCCTTTATCCTTCAGAACAGGGGGTCTCAATTCCTGTCAAAACCCCCCTCTAAAACAAGGTCAGGTTTTAAGGCTATCCCAGCTTCAGCACAAGTCTGAGCCACCTGTGCTGAAGCAGGGATATCCTCCAAACCTGACCTGTTGGGAAGGGTCTGAGAAATGGAGCAGAGAACCCGGGCATTAGAAGGGTCACTAGACTTCCTTCCCCCCCACCCCCCCAGTACCACGGACTTTCCAGCACCGTAACAACGCGAGTGCTTGTGATCACGTGGTCGCTCCACCCTACCACCTCGGCAATGGGGGGGAGGGGTCTCCCCTACCAAAAGACATCAATGCGACCAGCTTTGCCAACATCCTGGTGAGCCCCGGAGGCCGTCAGAAGGACATGCGGAGGGTTAACCCTTTCAGGGCCAGATAGCCCTGTAAAAGCTTTTGAAAAAAAAAAAAGTTAAGGCACTTCAGCAGAAAAAGATGTTGAAGACGGGGTCCCCTGGCACCTCTCTCCCCCCCCAGTGCCAAGGGGTCTTATAACGGAGGCGAGTGTCCCCACACGATGTCGCCGGCAATGTAGGTGGCTTTGACATTCAGGCGGTCATCCAGCAGCAGGAAATCTGGGAGAGGGAGAGAGGCGTCGTTACTGGAACGTACCCCCAACTGTGCCCATGTAGCAAGTACTGGGGGTACTGATACTAATGGGCGTTACGCCGAGTGCTGCCCGTGTGAGAGAGGGGGAGGGGGGGGGGGCGGTCAATCAGTGGGCTTCTCGTCTTCGAGTGTGCGTCTCAGCAGGAGGCCATTTTGAACACACGTTATACAGCGGCAATCTCAGCGCTTCAGATTAGATTACAGCAGTTTAACACATTTACGAGCTATGAATGAAAAACTCCTCCGTCTCGTTTAATGAACACGACCCGCCCGCAGTGTACCTGGTACTTGTTGTTGACATAATATAGTGATATAGCTCACGTTAGTTGATTGTCTACACATGGGGTGGCCAACTCCAGTCCCCAAGGGCCACCAACAGGTCAGGTTAAGGAGATTCCCGCTTCAGCACATGTGGCTAAATCTGTGACTGAGTCACCTGTGCTGAAGCAGGGATATTCTGAAAACCTGACCCATTGGTGGCCCTTGAGGACTGGAGCTGACCGTCCCTGCGCTACATTGTGTTTCTTGCACAGTGTTAATCTACGTAACAGAACCATGTAGCACTGTGCACATTGTCATGGGGACTGAGCGAGAGATACAGGAGATATGCTGAAGCACTGACGGGGCCCACGTTTCCTGAACATGGTGTATTGAAGGCGGTGTGCCACAGGAAGCTGCCACGTCACTGGGAGAAGTGACATCAAGAGATTACATCACTGGGAGAAGTGACATCAGGAGATTACATCACTGGGAGAAGTGACATCAGGAGATTACATCACTGGGAGAAGTGACATCAGGAGATTACATCACTGGGAGAAGTGACATCAGGAGATTACATCACTGGGAGAAGTGACATCAGGAGATTACATCACGGGGAGAAGTGACATCAGGAGATTACGTCACTGGGAGAAGTGACATCAGGAGATTACATCACTGGGAGAAGTGACATCAGGAGATTACATCACTGGGAGAAGTGACATCAGGAGATTACATCACTGGGAGAAGTGACATCAGGAGATTACATCACTGGGAGAAGTGACATCAGGAGATTACATCACTGGGAGACGTGACATCAGGAGATTACATCACTGGGAGACGTGACATCAGGAGATTACACCGTGACTTCCTATCGGTGACCCCACGGATCAGCTCCAGGAAGGCACCCCCCCCCCCACCCCAAGAGATGCCTGCAGGGCAGAGTGCTGAAGCGTTGAAGCAGCCACTGCGGTCAGAGCCACACTGTGCCACTGCGGTCAGAGCCACACGGTGCCACTGCGGTCAGAGCCACACGGTGCCACTGCGGTCAGAGCCACACTGTGCCACTGCGGTCAGAGCCACACGGTGCCACTGCGGTCAGAGCCACACTGTGCCACTGCGGTCAGAGCCACACGGTGCCACTGCGGTCAGAGCCACACGGTGCCACTGCGGTCAGAGCCACACTGTGCCACTGCGGTCAGAGCCACACGGTGCCACTGCGGTCAGAGCCACACGGTGCCACTGCTGTACCTGCGTCCGTCCCGTACTCCAGGGTGCCTTTGCGATGCTGCTGGCCCAGGAGTTGCGCCGGATGCAGGGAAGCCGCTTCCAGCGCCGACTCTATAGTGCAACCTGCAAGCCGACAGGCGGAGACCTCCCAGTTACCATAGAGACCCTTTCAGTTACCAGAGACCTCCCACCCAGTTACCAGAGAGACCCTTTCCAGTTACCAGAGACCTCCCACCCAGTTACCGGAGAGACCTCCCACCCAGTTACCAGAGACCTCCCACCCAGTTACCAGAGAGACCCTTTCCAGTTACCGGAGACCTCCCACCCAGTTACCAGAGAGACCCTTTCCAGTTACCAGAGACCTCCCACCCAGTTACCAGAGAGACCTCCCACCCAGTTACCAGAGACCTCCCACCCAGTTACCAGAGACCTCCCACCCAGTTACCAGAGAGACCTCCCACCCAGTTACCAGAGACCTCCCACCCAGTTACCAGAGACCTCCCACCCAGTTACCAGAGAGACCTCCCACCCAGTTACCAGAGAGACCTCCCACCCAGTTACCAGAGAGACCTCCCACCCAGTTACCAGAGAGACCTCCCACCCAGTTACCAGAGACCTCCCACCCAGTTACCAGAGAGACCTCCCACCCAGTTACCAGAGAGACCTCCCACCCAGTTACCAGAGAGACCTCCCACCCAGTTACCAGAGACACCTCCCACCCAGTTACCAGAGAGACCTCCCACCCAGTTACCAGAGAGACCTCCATCTAACAAATCAATGGTTAACGTGCCAGGATTAAAGATGGTGTAATGGGCGGTTCTAGGAAATTACCCTCCCCCCCCCCAGAAATGATGAGAGAATGGAACATTCATTGATGTTCGGCTACGGCCGCAGTCACCGCGTGCGCTGCGGAGCACCTGGCGGCGCGCAGACAAGTTTCAGCAGCGACCTTTGGTTGCGCGTCAGGAGAAGAGCAGGAGATTGCGACGGGGGAGGCGGGGAGGGGGGCGGCCATGACGTTACACGGCTGGTTTGCCCTCATTAGCTGAACCGCCGCTGTGATGTGGCGAACCCTCGACCGCCGCGCCAAAAGACAAAAATCTTGTCATTTGGCAAAGGCGCACGCAGGCAACGACTGGAGCCGGCCCCATAGAGGGCCATATCTTGTTCGCGTTGCGCACGCCATAGCGTGCACAGCAGCGAGCAGTGGGGACGAGGCCTGAGGCCGAAGTTATACCCAAGACTAGAGCGCAAGACACCGCAAAAACAAATAACGGTTTGTACGGGACGGCGCGGCCAACGGGACTGCCAAGCGCGCAAATTTCAAGCAGATCCGAGAATGAGATTTTCTGGAGCGACGGCCGAGTTACGCGAGCGGGTCAGCCAATGAGGGCAAACTGCTCACATGACGTCATGGCCACGCCTCCGGCACGCCTCTTGCTGTCTCCTGCCCGCAGTGCAGGTTTCGGGCGGCGCATCGCCCCGAGGGAGCGCGCGCGCCCGGCCACCGCCGGTATAAATCGAAGCCTTAAGGAGCACTCACCTGTGGCCTCGTGGAAGTGCCGCACACACATATCCATCGTAGCGATACTGCCGGCCAGAGTATGTGTTCCTGAGGGGGGAGGTGCAGAGCAATGAACACAACGGGTTAATGGTGCCATCTGCTCACCCCTAATGCCACCCTTACCCCCCCCATGCACGAAGTCACTAGCACCCCGATATAGATCTCCCCGACTTCCACTCCTCCTGTGTCTGCACGTCTCCCAGTATACCACATGGATTGCAAGCTCTTCGGGGCAGGGCCTCCCATTGCCCTGTGCTCTCATTTACCTGCTGCTCTCATCCCAACGGGTGGCACTTCATTTTCCCTGTATTCTAGTTTTGTAAAGTGCTGCGTACACTGTTAGTTCTATATACAATATTACACATACATACTAAACACACCCAAAATAGATCGATATAGATATATCCACGTGGAAAATAGTGAGGTGGAGGTTAGACGTTCAGAAACCAAATAAGAGAGAATACACACCCATGGATCAAAAAATGAATGATTATCCATGAATGATTATCCGTGTACTTATGGGCAACTGGATAGAGGCTTACAGTATGTGTATACAAATGAACCCCTCCCCCCTTTTTAATTTGGGAGGTTCTTTCTTCTGCTGTATGGACAGGACTCACTGTGGTTGTTCCCCCTCATACAGAGGTAAAGGGAAGGTTCCCAGTGCGGTGTTAGGACCTGCATATGTGGTTATGCCTTGACGCTGGTGTGCAGGCTTATGACGCTTTGGCCAAAGGGTTTAACTAAACAACCAAGTAAATATTATTATTGAAGTATTTAACTGTATACTTATTACCATATGTGTTTTGTCAATTGGATGTAGCATAAAAATGAATGTGAATGAACACAGAGCGTGAAAAAGTCCTGGAAAATAACGGAGCAAAAAAAAATCCTTAAAGAAACCAAGAGATATAGATATATAGTAACAGAACGTCTAAATCCTAAAGTCCTCAATGTGATGGGAAGAGAGTCCCACGAGATATTAACATGTTGGTAGGTGTGTGGTTGGTAGGTGTGTGGTTGGTAGGTGTGTGGTTGGTAGGTGTGTTGTTGGTAGGTGTGTTGTTGGTAGGTGTGTGGTTGGCAGGTGTGTGGTTGGCAGGTGTGTGGTTGGCAGGTGTGTGGTTGGTAGGTGTGTGGTTGGTAGGTGTGTTGTTGGCAGGTGTGTGGTTGGCAGGTGTGTGGTTGGCAGGTGTGTGGTTGGTAGGTGTGTTGTTGGTAGGTGTGTTGCTGCCGCTTCTGGATATGGAAGTCCTCCGATCCCACACAGTAACTGGGAAATTCTAGAATGCAGAAGCGCAGACAAACGCAACCTGCATGACGCAAACAATTAAAACACGTGTTCAAGTAAAGAGAGATTAAAAATGCACTCACAAGGTACGCAAGAATGACATCACCGCAGAAGTCCTTCCATCCGGCACCACAGAGTCACTGCCGGCACACACCGATAAGCCCGTTTAACTAATGTACTCTCTGAGTGCATTTTTTAAAATCTCTTTTTACTTGAATAAAAAAAAAGTGTTTACTTGTCTGTATTCTAGAAGATTGATATATATCTAAATCAATCTCATAGTAGCAGGCGGCACTCTCGTAACAATCGCCTTGCCTGGGTGCTCATGCAAAGATGTCATGTAAAGCAGTTCATGGACCGGTACTCACCGGAACGTGATAAAAGAAAGTGATTACATACACAGCAGACAACATGGTGTCAGTCCTGTCCAGGACACAGACAGAGAGAGAGACAGAGAGACAGAGAGAGACAGAGAGAGAGAGAGACAGAGAGAGAGAGAGACAGAGAGAGAGAGACACAGAGAGAGACACAGAGAGAGACACAGAGAGAGACACAGAGAGAGACACAGAGAGAGACACAGAGAGAGACACAGAGAGAGACACAGAGAGAGACACAGAGAGAGACACAGAGAGAGACACAGAGAGAGACACAGAGAGAGACACAGAGAGAGACACAGAGAGAGACAGAGAGAGAGACAGAGAGAGAGAGACAGACAGAGAGAGAGAGAGACAGAGAGAGAGAGAGACAGAGAGAGAGAGAGACAGAGAGAGAGAGAGACAGAGACAGATAGACAGAGAGAGACAGAGAGACAGAGAGAGAGAGAGACACAGAGAGAGAGAGACAGAGAGAGAGACAGAGAGAGACGGGTATCCGAGGTGGGGAGCAGAGCACTGCAAGCCCGTGTCCATGGAGAGTGCGTGCGGCCGTGCGAGGGGCTTCACGCTTCGCTTTAGCTGGAGCGATGTGTGCCCTGTAGTTGGACGCGACGCGGGGGGCGTGTCGTGGGCATGCCGTCACGGAGCTGGTTCACCCTGATTGGGCAAACCGTTCACATGACCTGCCCGTCGCACGAGAAAACTATTTTTTTTGTTTCCTCGCGCATCCTGAGCGCCGGCGCCTCTTGTCACGCCCACAGTCGCACGCTCGAAAGAGCCTCAGAGGCACGTCAATTTGACCGCGCCGGGCGCGCACTCCTGCTTGCAATCGCGAGCAACATGGACGCAGCCTAAGCGTATACGGGTGCTACTCCGCGCTTACCTGCCACATACGCATTCAGTCCCTCGATGAGTATCTCCTGTTGACCCAGCGTGTGTTTTCCGGGGCCCAGTCCCATGGCAGTGATGGCGTCTGTCACCAACACCAGACCTGGGGACGCACAGCAGACGCCACGTGACAAAGTATATACACAACAGCAGAGATATCACCCTACGAAGTATATACACAACAGCAGAGATATCACCCTACGAAGTATATACACAACAGCAGAGATATCACCCTACGAAGTATATACACAACAGCAGAGATATCACCCTACGAAGTATACACACAACAGCAGAGATATCACCCTACGAAGTATATACACAACAGCAGAGATATCACCCTACGAAGTATATACACAACAGCAGAGATATCACCCTACGAAGTATACACACAACAGCAGAGATATCACCCTACGAAGTATATACACAACAGCAGAGATATCACCCTACGAAGTATATACACAACAGCAGAGATATCACCCTACGAAGTATATACACAACAGCAGAGATATCACCCTACGAAGTATATACACAACAGCAGAGATATCACCCTACGAAGTATACACACAACAGCAGAGATATCACCCTACGAAGTATATACACAACAGCAGAGATATCACCCTACGAAGTATATACACAACAGCAGAGATATCACCCTACGAAGTATATACACAACAGCAGAGATATCACCCTACGAAGTATATACACAACAGCAGAGATGTCACCCTACGAAGTATACACACAACAGCAGAGATATCACCCTACGAAGTATATACACAACAGCAGAGATATCACCCTACGAAGTATACACACAACAGCAGAGATATCACCCTACGAGGGCCAGAACCAGCGAGAGGTGCCGGGTCTGGATCTCTATCAGCGATACAGCGCTTTACAAGCTCCGCCTCCCGAGATCACCGATTGGACGGGATACTCACCCTGGGGGTGGGCCCGGTGCGCGATCCTCAGAGCCGCGGGGTTAGTGTGGATTCCATCGGCGATCATCCCGTAATACACGGCCCGCCCCGCGGGGATACGATCGCTCGTCAGCAAACCCACAATCCCGGGGTCGCGGTGGTGAAACTGCGGGGAACCAGAGGGGTCGTGGGTCACGTGACCGGTATTAAGAGTGTGAGCTCTTCAGGAGAGAGATTTCTTGCAGAATTGTGTGCGATAGAGCAGCGCTGCGCAATCTTTCCTGCTCGCGCTCCCCCCCCCCCCCCTTACCTCCTCTCCGGCGTCAAATGACGTCGTGGGGTCACGTGACGGCACGTTGCCATGCCAACGTCATGTCACATGACCCCACGGCATCATTTGACGCCACGCTGCCATGGTGACGCGTCACCGAAGAGAAGTTAAGTGAAATTGCAGAGGCCTCACCCGATCCCCCGGCAGTAATTTAAAAGCCTTGGGCGAAGAGAACGGGGCCGCTGCCACCGCCCGCGCCCCTCCTGAATAATTTTGCGCACCGCTGCTAGATAGATAGGATAGACACACATACACACACACACACACACACACACACACACACACACACAGCACAAGTGTTCCCAGCCGCCATATTATCAGGTCATTCTGGGACATCATGAGTGCTAGTTAATAAACTACTGCTGTGTACCTTGTACGAGCAAAAAAAATTGACAATTAACACACCTGTATATATACACAGCCACACACACGCACAGCCACACACACGCACAGCCACACACACGCACACACACGCACACACACAGCCACACACAGCCACACGCACACGCACAGCCACACGCACACACACAGCCACACACACAGCCACACACACAGCCACACACACAGCCACACACACAGCCACACACGCACAGCCACACACACGCACACACAGCCACACGCACACACACACACACACACACACACACACACACACACACACACACACACACACACACACACACACACACACACACACACACACACACACACACACACACACACACACACACACACACGTTACCAATGCAATTCATTTCTGTCCAATTTCCTTCTCACTAGCGCAATCTTTCCTCCAATCCTCCCTGAATTTCATTACCCGCGTCCCCCTGGAATCCCCCCTGAAACTGAACATGTTTTCCCTTCTGATCTCCCGCGGACCCCGACAACCGTATCCATACCTAGAATGCCATCCTCTCCTCCCCCATTAAGCAGCGGCGGCCCCTCTGTCTCAGGCACACTCACCACTCTGACCTTGTACACGTGCACACGTCCTGCATCCCTGCAGCGTCGCCGACTTCCTGTGCTACAAACGTATCCTCTCTCGGGCTAACACACCGCTTCTGTACCCACATCCACTCTCACAAACCTAAACCCCGCCACCTTCTGTCTGCGACCCCCTCCAGCGACCTCCTACCACGTCCTCGCTAAACAGCCGACTACTTCAAGACAAGAAGGTAGACCCAATCCAGGGGCGGCCAGCTCCAGTCCTCAAGGGCCACCAACAGGTCAGGTTTAAGGATAGCCCTGCTTCAGCACAGGTTGCTCAATCAGTGGCTCTTGTTGTTGACTGAGCCACCTGTGCTGAAGCAGGGCTATCCTTGCAACCTGACCTTTTGGTGGCCCTTGAGGTCTGGAGTTGGCCGCCCCTGACCTAAGCTGTCAAGACGTCCCCATTGCATTCCATCCTCTTCTCCTTCCCAAGGCCCCTCTCTTTACGGACTTGTTCTCACATGTCACAGAACTGGAATGGTCACAGGTGCTGCCCTCCTCTCCTCCCACTACCTGCAACCATGACCCCACTCACCTCACCCAACCGTAGGCCACAGTTCCCGATTACTTACACATATTTCCAACTACTCTCCCAGCTCACCCAAGAACGTTCCCCCCCGTGTTTACACATAAATAGTCATACGAATCATTCAAAACAAAACGCCTTCATATCATTTCCTCCCCCGTCACGCTGTCGCTCTCCTGCCTTTTGCATCCAAACTTCTAGAACATCTGGTCTATTCAATTTCCTCAATGCTCATACCCTCGGACTAGGGGTGGCCAACTTGAGTCCTCAAGAGCCACCAACAGGCCAGGTATTAGGGACATTGCTTAAAACCTGGCCTGTTGGTGGCCACCCCTGTCTTAGACCAATTGCAATCTGGGTTTTTATCCGCTCATTCCACTAACTGCCCTCACCGAAGTAGCTAATTATCCACCCAACGCCAAATCTCACGGGCTCGCCTCTGTTCTTGGACTTGGACTCCCTGCTTCTTTTGACACGGTCGACCACCTTCTCCTCTAAATTCTTAACTGCCCCTCTTATCTTTCTAATGCTTCTTCAGTGTCTCCCTTGTGAGCTCTCGCCTTCTCCTATGGACCTGTCTCTTGGGGCGCCTCAGCTGTCCTGAGACCACCACTCCTTTTCTCTCTATATACAGCAAGGAAGGGTGGGTCGTGTGTTAGTCCTTTCGTTCACGTGGTAACAAAGGAGGGAGAGTGAGCAGGTGGTCAGATGCCTTTAATTGGACCAACAAGTATTTGATCGGTTACAAGCTTTCCCACCTCTCGGGATCCTTCATCAGGTCTGGCAGAGCCATGTGGCAGAGCCATACACAATGAAGGACCCAAAGAGGTTGGAAAGCTTGTAACCGATCAAATACTTGTTGGTCCAATAAAAGGCATCAGACCACCAACTCCCTCTCTACACACTTCCCGTTTAACGCACTTGGGAAACTTTGTATAGTATCTCCCTGTCCTGGGCAAAGCGCAGCGTACATTGCTGGTTCTAAATGATTAAACACATACTGTACACACAGCTCTCTGTAGGAGTGTGGACACAAACTCACATACCGGCAGCATGGCGTTGAAGAGGTGAGTGATAAAGGAGGCTCCGTTTGTCACTGCATCCTCAGCCTCAGACAAGTTAGCCACCGAGTGACCTGAAGACAAACAAGACACCAGACATTAGAAGACACAGTTTCTTCTTTGATTGACGCCCGAGACGGTTTGGAAATCCCCGCCCATCGTAACACCAGAAGGGGGGCGTCCAGGTCTCCTTACCGAGCGACACGCAGATCCCGCGCCGCACCAGTTCTCTGATCACCTCTTCGCTTCTCCCCATCTCGGGGGCCAGAGTGACGATCCTTACACCCTCCAGCGTCCCGTAGGTGTCCAGGAGCTCCGGGAAGCCGGCCTGGCTGAAAGTGCGCAGGCAATGCTCCGGGTGAGCGCCTTTTTTCTCCCGGCTGATGTACGGACCCTCCAGGTGAATGCCTTCCAGGGGAGAAAGACTCGAGATTTACCGGGGCAATGTCCATCAGAAGGACCTCTTCCTATCCGTGTACATAATGGGGAGCAGAGGGGACCTCTTCCTATCCGTGTGCATAATGGGGAGCAGAGGGGACCTCTTCCTATCCGTGCACATAATGGGGAGCAGAGGGGACCTCTTCCTATCCGTGTACATAATGGGGAGCAGAGGGGACCTCTTCCTATCCGTGTGCATAATGGGGAGCAGAGAGGACCTCTTCCTATCCGTGCACATAATGGGGAGCAGAGGGGACCTCTTCCTATCCGTGTGCATAATGGGGAGCAGAGGGGACCTCTTCCTATCTGTGCACATAATGGGGAGCAGAGGGGACCTCTTCCTATCCGTGCACATAATGGGGAGCAGAGGGGACCTCTTCCTATCCGTGCACATAATGGGGAGCAGAGGGGACCTCTTCCTATCCGTGCACATAATGGGGAGCAGAGGGGACCTCTTCCTATCCGTGCGCATAATGGGGAGCAGAGGGGACCTCTTCCTATCCGTGCGCATAATGGGGAGCAGAGGGGACCTCGACCTATCCGTGCGCATAATGGGGAGCAGAGGGGACCTCTTCCTATCCGTGCGCATAATGGGGAGCAGAGGGGACCTCTTCCTAGCCGTGCACATAATGGGGAGCAGAGGGGACCTCTTCCTATCCGTGCACATAATGGGGAGCAGAGGGGACCTCTTCCTAGCCGTGTACATAATGGGGAGCAGAGGGGACCTCTTCCTAGCCGTGCACATAATGGGGAGCAGAGGGGACCTCTTCCTAGCCGTGTACATAATGGGGAGCAGAGGGGACCTCTTCCTAGCCGTGTACATAATGGGGAGCAGAGGGGACCTCTTCCTACCCGTGCACATAATGGGGAGCAGAGGGGACCTCTTCCTAGCCGTGCACATAATGGGGAGCAGAGGGGACCTCTTCCTATCCGTGTACATAATGGGGAGCAGAGGGGACCTCTTCCTAGCCGTGTACATAATGGGGAGCAGAGGGGACCTCTTCCTAGCCGTGCACATAATGGGGAGCAGAGGGGACCTCT
This sequence comes from Ascaphus truei, assembly GCF_040206685.1. Classification (NCBI taxonomy): domain Eukaryota; kingdom Metazoa; phylum Chordata; class Amphibia; order Anura; family Ascaphidae; genus Ascaphus; species Ascaphus truei. The sequence continues at coordinate 55,374,949 of NC_134493.1, read as the reverse complement.
TCCTATCCGTGTACATAATGGGGAGCAGAGGAGACCTCTTCCTATCCGTGCGCATAATGGGGAGCAGAGGAGACCTCTTCCTAGCCATGTACATAAGGGGGAGCCGAGGGGACCTCTCCTATGTATAGGCAGAGTTGATGGGCCCTCATGTGTGATTGGCTCAGACAGGTTGTCACAGATTCACTAAATCCTCCCACTTTAACCTCCCACTTTAACCTCCCACTTTAACCTCCCACTTTAACCTCCCACTTGCTTTAGCTCCCTCATTTCTCCCATACAAAACAACAGCGAGAATTAAACTGATGACCAATGTTTTGGTCAATAGCCCCTTAACCAGGACGAAGACAGAACAGAACGGTGAAGACAGAGCTTCATTACCCAACACTCCTGCTCCCTCTGCACCACCGTCCTTCACTGAGATCTGAGGAAGGACCTGTCAGGGAAAATAATCATTCCTTGTTACCATTGCTGAGTAATAGCAGCGTCACTATAATGCAGCCATTTTGTAAAATGCTCATCATGTAACTCGGGCACCTACAAAGTTTCCCTCTTCACCTTCAAATATGTGCACTCCCCTGTCCCTCCTTAGATTTCTCACTATACCCACGGCTCTGGCACTTTTCTCAGGGTTGTCCGTATTTCACCTCGTCACTACTGCTCTCGCAAATCTAAAATCTTTTCCCCCTTGCCGCACCCTACCTGTGGTACACCTCAACACTAAGTATTGGGGGGTAGCCAACTCCAGTTATCAAAAACTACCAGAAGGTTGGGTTTTCAGGATATCCCTGCTTCAGCACAGGCGGCTCAATCAGAGGCTCAGCCACCTGTGCTGAAGCAGGGATATCCTGAAAACCCAATCTGTTGGTAGATGTGGAGAACTGTTGTTAGCTACCCCCTGCTACAGACCAAGCAGCTCATCACACACCTTCAAATCTATTAACACACTGTAGAAAAGTCTCATGTGATTCAAGAATCCATTTTGTCTCACTAGCCTCCATTTTGTCTATGTTGTATAAAACTTGGTAATTACAATTAGGATTTTTGCGTTATGCTGGCATTGTATAGCAGAAGCCGAGTCTGGAACGCGAGGGGAGTTAAGACCGTTAATTCAGTCTGACCAGAGCATCTTCAGAAAGTAGGAATATTTGTAAGATACAAGGAGTAGTTAATAGGAATAAAGGTGGATTTTTTGCAGGAATTGAAATTGATAGTATTAGTAGACATCGCACAGGGATGTCCAGGAGATAAAAAAAATAATAATATTGGGAAACATTGTTTTATCATGAATGTCTAATAGATAACTGGGGAAGACGAAAGTAGGTTTTCTTGCTGTCTGTTAATATTAATTGCTATGTATAATTTGGCTTATAGTGAGAAGGAGTAGTAACAGCCACGTATAGCTGGTCATAAGAATAAGGGTATAATGGTTCTGCTTGGACAGAGAACAGAACTAGGAAACACCGTCATGCTGAACGTTCTCCCTCTGAACCTGGACTGTATCCATACGCCTGTAATATGCTTCCGTCTCTGGAGAATAAACGATGATTGGAATAAAGATACCCGCCTCAATCTTAAAGGATCTAAAGGAACTATCTTCACGCACCTTCTGAATAATACATTTTAATAGCCTGGGCTCGTAACCACTTCTCAACACCAAGGCTCTTACCAACCGTAGCGGCCAGGCACTGCCATCTACTGCCCTTACCCCTCTCCTGCTGTCTCTGTAAGGCTCCCAACATACCACTTAGATTGTAAGCTCTCCGGAGCAGGGATTCCTTTCCCCATCACGTGCTTGTATGTTTGATGCACTTATTGTGTTATAACTCCAGGTATGAAGCGCTGTGTACACGACAAGCACTATATATAAATATAAATATCCATACACACAAAAGCTCGACTATTCAGCTGATAGCAAAGATGCAGAGCCCCATTCAGGGGCCTGCTGTTATGTTCTCGCACCTTGTGATAAATGGATGAAGGAGAGGTCACCAGGGTTGGACAGAAGGAGGTCACTCCATGGGACAGGATGTTCCGACCGACCAGAGAGACTCCACGGTCCACATCATCGGTCGCCTGGGAAAAATCCACACCAAACCCACCTAGGGCATTAAACAGAAAGCACGCAAAATACAATCAGTGTATTCCTTATGTGTATCGGAGGGGCAGAGGGGACTTGTTCCTTCGTATCCGAGGGGCAGAGGGGACTTGTTCCTTCGTATCCGAGGGGCAGAGGGGACTTGTTCCTTCGTATCCGAGGGGCAGAGGGGACTTGTTCCTTCGTATCCGAGGGGCAGAGGGGACTTGTTCCTTCGTATCCGAGGGGCAGAGGGGACTTGTTCCTTCGTATCCGAGGGGCAGAGGGGACTTGTTGCTTCGTATCCGAGGGGCAGAGGGGACTTGTTGCTTCGTATCCGAGGGGCAGAGGGGACTTGTTCCTTCGTATCCGAGGGGCAGAGGGGACTTGTTCCTTCGTATCCGAGGGGCAGAGGGGACTTGTTCCTTCGTATCCGAGGGGCAGAGGGGACTTGTTCCTTCGTATCCGAGGGGCAGAGGGGACTTGTTGCTTCGTATCCGAGGGGCAGAGGGGACTTGTTGCTTCGTATCCGAGGGGCAGAGGGGACTTGTTCCTTCGTATCCCAGGGGCAGAGGGGACTTGTTCCTTCGTATCCGAGGGGCAGAGGGGACTTGTTGCTTCGTATCCGAGGGGCAGAGGGGACTTGTTCCTTCGTATCCGAGGGGCAGAGGGGACTTGTTCCTTCGTATCCGAGGGGCAGAGGGGACTTGTTCCTTCGTATCCGAGGGGCAGAGGGGACTTGTTCCTTCGTATCCGAGGGGAAGAGGGGACTTGTTCCTTCGTATCCGAGGGGAAGAGGGGACTTGTTCCTTCGTATCCGAGGGGCAGAGGGGACTTGTTCCTTCGTATCCGAGGGGCAGAGGGGACTTGTTCCTTCGTATCCGAGGGGCAGAGGGGACTTGTTCCTTCGTATCCGAGGGGCAGAGGGGACTTGTTCCTTCGTATCCGAGGGGCAGAGGGGACTTGTTCCTTCGTATCCGAGGGGCAGAGGGGACTTGTTCCTTCGTATCCGAGGGGCAGAGGGGACTTGTTCCTTCGTATCCGAGGGGCAGAGGGGACTTGTTCCTTCGTATCCGAGGGGCAGAGGGGACTTGTTCCTTCGTATCCGAGGGGCAGAGGGGACTTGTTCCTTCGTATCCGAGGGGCAGAGGGGACTTGTTCCTTCGTATCCGAGGGGCAGAGGGGACTTGTTCCTTCGTATCCGAGGGGCAGAGGGGACTTGTTCCTTCGTATCCGAGGGGCAGAGGGGACTTGTTCCTTCGTATCCGAGGGGCAGAGGGGACTTGTTCCTTCGTATCCGAGGGGCAGAGGGGACTTGTTCCTTCGTATCCGAGGGGCAGAGGGGACTTGTTCCGCGTATCCGAGGGGCAGAGGGGACTTGTTCCGCGTATCCGAGGGGCAGAGGGGACTTGTTCCGCGTATCCGAGGGGCAGAGGGGACTTGTTCCTTCGTATCCGAGGGGCAGAGGGGACTTGTTCCGCGTATCGGAGGGGCAGAGGGGACTTGTTCCGCATATCGGAGGGGCAGAGGGGACTTGTTCCGCGTATCGGAGGGGCAGAGGGGACTTGTTCCGCGTATCGGAGGGGCAGAGGGGACTTGTTCCGCGTATCAGAGGGGCAGAGGGGTCTTGTTCCGCGTATCGGAGGGGCAGAGGGGACTTGTTCCGCGTATCAGAGGGGCAGAGGGGACTTGTTCCGCGTATCAGAGCTCATGGGCCTCTCCCGTACAATTAATCTCTTACCATTGATCTGGGTGTCAATGAATCCGGGTGCGATTATTCTCCCCTGGCAGTTCACTTGGACATCAGCGGAACCTTTTTCATCAAAGAACAGTTTCTCTGGGTTGAGGATCTTCCCATGTCGCACCCACAGATCCTCCCTACAGGAGCGAGGGATGGAGAGATTACCCCCATTCAAACACCACTTAACCCCTTCACACCCAGGGGGACCTGACATGCATTATAAAAGTACCATCACACCGACCCCTCCCACCCGCCACCCACTGTGTTTCATCCTGGCACCCGGACACCCACTGTGTAAGCATCCTCACAGCAACACGTAATGTACAGCATCCCAACACCATTATCTACCACCCTCACACACAATGTGTAGCACTGTCACCCCTCACTATTACCCACTGTGCATCACCCTCACTCACCCCTACCACTCAATATTTAGCACCCTCACCCCCATCCCTCATGCATATCACCACAGACACACACAGATATATATTCCTTCTCTCTCTCTCATTCTCTCTCCACACACACATATGACTATATCTATGACACACACAGCTCCCACCACGCACCCACACCCACCTGTGCAGCTCATGGTCCCTCAGGATCCTGCAGTTCTTGAACTGAGTGATGGGGTAATCAGATACTGACTTGTTTGAGGGCATCTCCGCACCCAGAACCTGGACCATAAACCCAGGGGCAGAACCCAACAACCAGGACCTCAGTAAGAACCACACCCTCCTATACCCCCTGCCTTAATCCGACCCTAATCACTGCGCCCCATCCTGCCTGTCACTCCCACCCTAATCACTATGCCCCATCCTGCCTCTCCCTGTCAGTCACCAACACACACTGCTCTCCCTCTGTCACGTGAGCCCAGCTCAGCTGACAGGACATCCCTTTGCCCTGCCACGTGACTCAGGCAGCAGCGGCTGCCATCTTGGGAAGGTCTTAACGTGCTGCGGCGCCATCTTGGGAAGGTCGGAACACGGTAGCATGCATCTACGGAGGAGACCTATAAATGCTGCATGCAGATCCGCTCCCCTTGAAACAAGGCGGGCAGACACCCTCGTGTGTAACCGCTGGAATAGCACCCGAGGGCCACAGCCACCGGAATAATAAAGGGATAATGGGCAGGAGAGTCAGGTTAACTGGTGTATAGTGAATAAGACAAGTGCCATACCCACCAATAAGCTCTAATGATGGAGATGTCAGCCTCATTTTCATTATCATTGCCCATAAACATCTATAGGTGCCCCCCCCCTTACACAGAACCAGCTGCCCCCACACACTACCATGCGACCCCCCTCTTAAAATTCAACACTGAATGAAGATAAATAGTTATTAGTGCCGCACAATAAGTCCCTGTTCCACAGAGCTTACTATCTAATGCTGGTGCCTGGCAGTCTGAGACACCGGGAGAGAAGGTGACTTACCCAAGGTCAGGAAGGGAGCTGGCACTACAATTCTAACTAGGCTCATCCACTTCAAACGCAGCATTTTTACCACTGGTAAGGCTGAGTCCATGCTCCCTGCTTGCTCGCTGAGGCGCGCTGAGGCTCAGGTGGTTGCTTACCACATGCGCCGTCAGCGGGCCGTCGGGGCGGGCGCGGCCAGTGACGTCACGGAGCTGGTTCGCCCTCATTGGGCGAACCGCTCACGTGACCGGCCTGTCTCGCCAGCAAGCGGGGGAATTTTAAATTCCCCTAAGACCTGACTTCCGCAAGTGCGCGGAAGCGCAGGTGAGCCCCTACTAAAGCCGCTCTAATTGCGGCTGTAGGGGCTCAGTGCTGAGCGGGAGCGCGCGTCAGCACGCTTCTGCCAGCAAGCAGTAAACATGGCCGAGGCCTAAGGCGGCGTCCACGCTTACTTATTGCGTGCTGAGGCGCGCGGAGGCTGAGGGAAAGCGGGTGCTTTCCCTGGCCTTAGACCGGGGGCGTTTCGGGGGGCGAGCCAGTGACGTCACTGAGCTGGTTCGCCCTCATAGGGCGAACCGCTCACGTGACCGGCCCTGCGCTCCGGCAAGCGCAAAAATTTTACATTTAGCTAAGACTTACGCTTCCACACGCTTGCGGAAGCGTAAGCGAGCCCCTGCTAAAGCCGCTCTCATTGCGGCTGCAGGGGCTACGTGCCGAGCGTAAGCGCGCCACAGCACGGGTCAGCGCATAAGCGCTGACCATGTCCGAGGCCTAAGGCTGCGTCCACACTAGCGCTTGCCGAGTTTAGTTCCTGCAATTTAAATTGTCCCGTCCCCGCTCACTGGACAATAAGTGCAGTATGTTTCAAAATATTAATGCCGCATCTGTGGCCACTGGACACAAGTTAGATTATAAACGTGAAGCATGTGAACAATATGAAGAGGTGATTGAAAATGCATTAAACGCAATATATGTAAACGTGTGACCTCATAGCGGGGGCCTCCTTACCTACTGTACCAGTGTATGTTAATAGTGTTACCGTTACCTTCTTCACACTCTTTGCAATGTGCGGCACAATATGTTGCTGCATTATAATAAACAATAATAATATGACGTATGTACCAATGCGTACAATAGTGAGATAACATTACACAGAGAACACTGCATATTCAAGATACTGGCCTGAAAGCATGGAGCCCTTGCAGAAACACTAGTATGTGACAGTACCCAATGGGATGTGATGTGGAATTCATACGTGGTTTTTTCAACTTCAAATGTTTTTTTTCTACAAGGCATCACCGACATTTATACATTTTGTCACATGAGCTCCCTCACATAAATGTCTGAACTGTGCCTCATAGTATTGTAACACGCATAACACATGTAACGAGGGATGGTGGAGGGAGGCTGGGGGTGGGAAAGGGGAGCTTTTCGTTTTCTCTTCCTCAGCCACGGGTAAGCTTTGACTCTTTCCAGCCATTTTCTCCAGTTCCCGACAGCTTAATAATATCCCGATCTGATATCTATCCCTATGTGTATCCTAGGAGGGACTATCCGATCTCTTGGGCCCTAGTCTTAAATGATCTATCAAAGGAGAATGCACCTGCTTGTACTGTAGCCACGCAGTGGCATTGCTCACCCCCTGGATGTCTGTCTGGGCCAGCCATGGCAGCCAGACCTTTTGAAAATTTGTGCCAGTGTCGTTAACCAAACTTGTTTACTTATCCATCTGGCAGACAAACCAAATTCTGTTCCGCATCTTATCAATGGATGGAACTGTTTCTCGTTTCCACAGCGCTTGCGATCTCGCATCTTTTGCAAAATGAGCAACTCATTTGTTTTCTACCCTGGCTAAGTCTTTATCAGGTTTGTTTAACAAAAAATGCCAGGGGTTGGAATTCATACGCGTTTTAATTGATTAATGGATCCTTTCTTAATTTCAGAATTCAATTTTTTTGGAATGATTTGTAGTTGAATGATAAGCCACACGGGGGCACAAGCGAAGTAATGCAGTATACAGGGCAACGCAGGCACACATTTGCTCAAAGTTCACTCATTTCTTACAGTTTAGTCCTTGGTGGACGTTCACCTGGACGTACTGCTCTGATAACTACACCGATACTGTACATTTAAGAAGAAAGTGCCCCTTGGCGCCGGTCCTCAGGATCAATGTGTGAAGCGGTGATATGTAAAGGAACTGAAAAATAAAACAGTGTACAGCTTCAAATATATCAACTTTTGTAATATATCACCATGCTGTGTATAGAACGGATAATTCGTGATTAAACACTTGTATCCCATCAAAGGACATGCGTGGGGCATCGTGCTGAGTGACAACAAACACACTGGTGCAAATGGATTCCTTAAATATCAGTGGGGAATTGTGATTGCTTATATTTATTTATAAATTGTGTTACCAGGAAGTAATACATTGTTACCTCTCGTTTTCACGTATGTCCTGGTCATAGAGTTATAATGACAAATAATACATGGTTACAAATACATAGTTACATAGGAGAACAGGGTATACATTATATACAAGACATTGTATATATAAAGCCGGGTGTGGCATGCTTGGAAATGAATGAACATAGAATACTTAACTCCAAGGCTATGTGGGAATGCTCAATGCATGAGGATGTATGGCACAGATATGCAAAAGAAGAAAAATAGCATATGGTACAATAACGTTTAAAATATTTAATAAAACATAAAAAGAGAGACTTGGGGAATCTCACTCACGGATTTCACCGTTAAAATGCGCGTTGTATATCAATGCTGATCAGCACTGATACTGAACACCACTGATCAGCATTGATAAACACCGCGCATTTTAACGGTGAAATCCGAGTGAGATTCCCCAAGTCTCTCTTTATATGTTGTTTTATTAAATATTTTAAATGTTATTGTACCATATGCTATTTTTCTTCTTTTGCATATCTGTATATTACACTCTGTGACAAAGGGCCAGCCAGGCCCGAAACGCGTCAGTTTCTTTGTCCCGTGTCCATTTACCTTTGATGTCTCCCATGTCACCTTTGGAATAAACTGATTTTAATGAGCCTTTGATGTGCTGAACTCCGTTTTTCCCACGCTGTGCCCCGCGTTTTCCTCATTGGAATCTACAATCGTCTACTCATACCTGCTTGCTACCCCGATATCTGATGACTACCTTGATAACTGTGTTTACTGTCCTGGTGTCCGACGACTATATCCAGTGTGGTCTTCAGACACCAAAGTTGCCATCAGCCCAGAAAGTGAGTTTACCAGACCAGGACTGGATCCCTGGATCCCAACTGCTGAGCTGGAGTTAGCTGGTGAGTAAATCACTGCACAGATGTTGTCCAATGCAAAAAGGCAGAAGAATGTAGTGGTTCCATGTTTGTAACTTCTTGAGATCATAATGTATCCACAACACAGTTGGAGCAAAGTGTCCTCATGGCAGGGGTATCTGGAAGTGGTATAATAGTCTTTTACAACAACAAAAATGACACCAATATGTGTTTTTGCATTTAATTGTGTTAGTTTGTAAACATTGTGTTAGTTTGTAAACATTAATTTTCTCTGGGGACTCCCACTTGTCCGACGCCCGCATTCAACAAAACGTTGCACAGACAAAGCCCGTCTTTGTAATTGACTAGGGATTTCTAGGGCTGTTTGGCCAGGTTTAAACAGGTGCCGCGATATTTCATATTTGCTTAACGCAAATGCCAGTTTCTGAACCTCACTTCGGGGCATACGCGTTAAATGCTGGTATCGGTCATCACACCCTTCCAGCGCCATATCCCATTGGCTGGAATAGAAGCTAACACCGGAACATCCGAAATAACCCGCACTGGCGGTCGATGCATTTTGCCGCTTGAAGCACTCCATTCAGTTCAAGAGACCATACCTTGAACGGGACAAAGCTCTAGTAATACGAGATCCCAGAATAAAAAGATCAGTTTGGCAACGTCAATAAAAGGGTTTACACTACTTTGTTAGATGTTCGGTTATTGGATACGGTTTTATTTCTTATCAGTAGACCATACTATGGAATGCTTAATCTCATTAAAGCTGCAGTTCTAGCTTAATCCTACATGTGTTTTTTTTAATAAATCAGTTCCGTACTATGAGAAAATACTTGTAGCATTTAAAAAAATAAACAATTTTAAAGACATTTTTAATGTATTCTAATGTAACAGGCATTTTTGTTCCTATAGCAACCATATACAGTCACATCCCCTTCGGAAACAGCATCACCTTTTTGAGCCCTGCCCTCTCTCTAGCAGTGAGCCAATTGAATCTAGTGCCTGCCTGGTCACATGATCTTCCTCATAGAACTTTGGATGTCAGTGCAGCAGAAGATTACCCAAGATGCATTTAGTGGACCCCCAGCCGAATTTCAGCGATGGATTACAGAACGTATCCATCAGCAATTTAGCTAATCACTTGTCAATGTGTAGATTGTATTGATGCACATATGGATTATTTTTTTTAACGAGAGCTTTAATGCCTTTATAACAGCCTCAGATTGGAACAATGGCTGGAACCACAGTAGCAATTCTCATATCATGTCTGTGAAATCGCAATGACTGCGTTCACTGCTCTCCAGAAGGGGTGAACTAGATCTGAACAGATCTCTTCCGTTCGTAGCGATGTCGGGCCACTGCACAATCAAACTTGGCTGTGATGTAAACCACCAAAACGGTCTAACTCAATCTGCCTCAAGAATTTAGAAATACACAAACTATGCACACAAAAATGAATGGAACTGGTCACACTGAAACTTACCAGAAGAGGACAAAGGGCCACGCTTTGGAGCTTGGAAGAAAGGAACGAAAAGGGAGATGTGATGGCAACTTTATTATTTAAACAATATAGATTCAGTGGTTGCAACAAGGACCAAGGGGTAATAATCTGAAGCTGGAGGGTGTGATGTTTAAAAGAAGTGTGCAAGTACTTTATTGGAAAAAAACGTTTATATATGGTCTGCTTGATGGGCATATATATATAATCAAGGAAGGGGTTATCAGCATCAGGACAAGAGCCACATCAGACCACCTGGTGTTCCTCAGTCCCTCCCCCCTGCATGTCTCACTGAGGTACTGTGTACTGCCATGCTGCTTTTATCATTTCCACAAAGAATCTCTGGGATATAACATCTGAGACTAAGATTATAGTAGGCACGCGCGAGACGGAGCTCATGTGACACGCGCGCATGTTGCCTGAGCGATGGCTGCTCTCAGTCTGGGGGCGTAGCGGACGCGTTACCAGGATGGTTCGCTTGGCTGAACCGCTCATGTGATACGGCGCCACAGAAACGTTTTATGTGATACTTAAGATGTTACACAGCCAACATCTTAGGAACCCTAAGTGAAATTCTGAGGAACCCCAACCCTCTCTAATAGCGCGTCTGAGATCAGATGCATTGTAAGGACCCCCAACCCTCTCTAATAGGGCGCCTGAGATCAGATGCATTGTAAGGAGCCCCAACCCTCTAATAGCGCGTCTGTGATCAGATGCATTGTAAGGAACCCCAACCCTCTCTAATAGCGCGTCTGAGATCAGATGCATTGTAAGGAACCCCAACCCTTTCTAATAGCGTTTGAGATCAGATGCATTGTAAGGAACCCCAACCCTCTCTAATAGCGCGTCTGAGATCAGATGCATTGTAAGGAACCCCACCCCTCTCTAATAGCACGTCTGATATCAGATGCATTGTAAGGAACCCCAACCCGCTCTAATAGTGCGTCTGAGATCAGATGCATTGTAAGGAACCCCAACCCGCTCTAATAGCGCGTCTGAGATCAGATGCATTGTAAGGAACCCCAACCCTCTCTAATAGCGTGTCTGTGATCAGATGCATTGTAAAGAACCCCAACCCTCTCTAATAGCGCGTCTGAGATCAGATGCATTGTAAGGAACCCCGACCCGCTCTAATAGCGCTTCTGAGATCAGATGCATTGTAAGGAACCCCCAACCCTCTCTAATAGCGCGTCTGAGATCAGATGCATTGTAAGGAACCCCAACCCTCTCTAATAGCGTGTCTGTGATCAGATGCATTGTAAAGAACCCCAACCCTCTCTAATAGCGCGTCTGAGATCAGATGCATTGTAAGGAACCCCCAACCCTCTCTAATAGCGCGTCTGAGATCAGATGCATTGTAAGGAACCCCCAACCCTCTCTAATAGCGCGTCTGAGATCAGATGCATTGTAAGGAACCCCCAACCCTCTCTAATAGCACGTCTGAGATCAGATGCATTGTAAATTCTTCTGTATTTGATACAATTTTCAAATGACTAGAAAGTTGCAGGGAACCCTTTAGGGATGCCCGGGGGAACCCCAGGGTTCCTCATTCACTGTATGTACTAATTTGTTGTCCAAATTCAAAATTGGTAAGATTTTTTCTTATCACATCACAAACTGCACCATAGTCTATATGGTGCAGTTTGTGATGTGCTAAGAAAACATCTACCAATTTTGAATTTGGACAACAAATTAGTACATACAGTGAATGAAGATTGTAATTTTACTGCGAGGAGAGCTTTGTCTCGGAAACATACTGTCCCTGAGTTTGTTCATAAATAACAAAAAGAATACACCTGGTCAGTTGACAAATGTATAACTGTGGTTCTCCAGTTTGCAAATGTTGCAAATTTGTAAAACAAATCTAAACTTTTTTTCAAACACGCATACCAAAAGATCTTATTTTATAAAACAATACAGCAATGGTAATTCAATTAATAAAGTTTATATCCTTACATGCAAATGTGGGACGCAGTATGCAGGTCGCACGGCTAGACATTTAGAAGACATTGGGAACACAGATATTGAACAAAGGGACATGAACTTTCCGGTGTCAAGACATTTTTCATGATTCAGCTCCGTCCTTTTCGCCATTTCAAGGTATAGAGAGGATTATTCCTGAGAGCCTATAAGGAGATACTTTTAATAACCTCTGTAAGAAATAAGTTTTTTGGATTGTTTTTAATTGAATACTAGACGTTCTAGAGGCTTCACTAAGGAAGAGGATGTTTCACTTTTCTATTAAATGTCTTCTGTTTCCTATATATAATTCAATTTTTCAGTTTTTGACATTGATAATATTCTTATCTGTATTTTGTTTTCAGGTAGGAATATTACGATATATATATCTATCTTTTTAAGTCATCATTTTTGTAGAGGGATCATCTATATTTCAAGCGTTTCAATTGAAACTATGTCCAATTTACTTGGTCTTTATTGAATGTGTATCTTTGCTACATGTCAGTCTATATTCAATATTTGGACAACGTAACCAATTGATGACATTTGACACCCTAATTTAATAGATTTTATATAATCTTGTATAGGGTGCCCTGATACAGTATATTAGCCAATCATTGACAAGTTAATGCTCTATTCCAATTGATCTGGTCTCTACTGTACATATATCCTATAACCTATCTTTTGGGCTATTTAGCCAATTAATGACATTCTGTACATCTTACTTTTTGGGTAATGTAGTCAAACAACATTTGACTGCTTAATTTAGAGCACGTTATTAAAATCATGCTAGTGTATCTAGACTAATATATTGGTCAATTGTTGAAAAATGAATGCTCTGAATTCTAGAATTTATAATTGGTCCTAGAAATGTTAAATTTACCTTCTCTACTGTACGTGTGTATCCGATAGGTTCTAGAGTCGAAGACTAGAATATATTTTTGGTGCCATTTTGTTAATTAATGACATTATGCATGTCTTAAATGTATAAAGTATTTGACATTATGTTTCGATTTAATGTATTAGTCAATTGTGGATACATTTGTTTTCAGCATCATGTTTTCTAATGCCATTTAACTTGTTTGATAATGGTCTATATTTCTGCCACTTTAAATTGGAGGGTATTTAAACTTCCGGTTTCCTCCTCTTGTTGGAGCCTCTGATGTAGCGCTGTGTGAAACATGTGAGGTTATTTTTCTGTGTGTTGGATGTACACCTGGGACATCTCTGAATTTTGCCTCCCTGCACGGAGTGCTACGTTATGACATTTTTTCCCCCTTGGGTTACACGAGCTGTGGGAAGCTTAGACACCAGCACAAACACCATGAGCAACGCGGTGGGTACACGATTTGGACATTAGTGCTCCATAACCCATGGTGTTGTGGAACAAAAGCGTTTGCTTTCAACTGCACTATCCTATTTCAGTTCTGCCCTTTCCCAGGGTAAACAAACCTAATTTTCTTCAAATACCGCTGACAAGTCTAAATTACACCGCCTCTGACTACCCCGTATTCTGCCTCCATTTCACCTCAGGACTTTGGAATTCACCTTTGTCTTGAAATAGTCAAGTCATCAACACAACCCCTCTGCATCCTCATATTGTACCTTACCTCGCATCCTGCCTTCCTTGACTCTCTTCCCTGTCAGTGTCACTACTGATCTTCTCTAACACTTGAGCCCATTACCTCAAGCCTCTGGCTCCTAGTCTAATCCCTCCTCTCACATTTTCAACTCCTACTCTGGTACCTTTCTCACCACCTTCAAGCACACAGTTACACCTTTGCTCAAGAAAAGCAAGCTTGACCTACCAGTCCCTTCAGTTAGCACCCAGTCTCCCTCCTGCCTTTTGCCTCCAAACACGTGTTCCCTCACTTGCTCTATTTTCTAACTGCCAATTCTCTCCTCGCTCCGCTAGGGCTTCCTCCACTGAAACAGCCATCACAAAACTATCAATGACTTCCATGCTGCCAGACAAATGTCATTACCCTCTGCTCATATTGCTCAACCTCTCTGCAGCCTTTGAAACAATAGACAAGGGGTACGCACCGTGCTTACTGAGGCCCTGCGCTCTTCCCCACAGCATTTAATTGGCGAGCGAGGCCTGTGTATGCCCTGTACCGTCAGGGTCCCTTTTTTCGCCGCCTCCAGTCTGTCCTAGGACCTCTTTATACTCTGGGTGCCCTTATCACATCTCTATTTCAACTATCACCACTATGCAGATGACAAATTCACCCCTCAACCGCACACCTGCCGTACAGACGTGTCTGAATGTCTCCACTTTAGCACCCTGGTTGCCATCTAGGATATTCCACCGTGACCAAACCACCACTGGGACACTTCCGTGATATCCGCTCCATTTTTAAATGTACTGTGGCATATTTAAAGATGGCGTGTTGAGTGGCCTGTCTAGGCAGTGTTGCAGTCCCAAACGGGACATTTAAACATGCAATTGTCGGAGCGGTACACACGGCGTGGATTTTTGGTCAGGTGCATGGTGGACCAGATATTGCAACGAAGTGTCCCAGCAGCAGCATACTGGTGGCGTTTGTCACGGCCAAACATCTCATTCCACCCTGGTTGTCTTACATTTTAAGTTGCTGGAGGGCCAGAGTGCCTCATACTCCCATCCAAGCCTGGCCTAACTGCCCAGTCTGCATTACAGTGTGTCAGTACCATTGCACAGCTACAATCACGCTGCCTAGGTGTCACATTTAACACCTCTCTCACATTCACAACTAGATTAAAAGAAAGTGACCTGTGTGGCCTAGAGTTGAGTTCCCATGGCCTATATGAATAAAGATAAATAAAAGCAGATTTGGGGTGGTGCATAGAGGAACCCCCTGACACTCAACAATTCCAGGTCAGTTTTATGAGAAGGCAGCCAAGCCAAAATGTTCACCTGTAAGTGCATTCCACAGGAATGAAATGACAGCCACGACGTATTGGAGACATTTTATTTGGAAATGTAACTGAAACCCAAGCACTGGGTGCATCTTTCCAGCACATGTCAAAGTTTTGCTTTTAAAACTTTATTCTGTTCACCAGTTAACATGGACGGGAGGTTATCAATTTCTCTCCTTTTATTAAAACACAAAAAAATAAAATAACTAGAACAAAAAAATGTTTTTTTTATATATAGAGACCTCACTCCAATGTCAGGACATTACAGCAATCTTGAACCAAATTATTACATCCAGGGAATTCTCAGCACTTACAAGGAAATCCCACACAGATATACAGCTAAAGATTAAATATATATATTATGTGCAGGAGAGGTAAAGACTGGGACAGGTTACAGAGAAGAAAAAAAGCTGGCTCCGTTAGAAAATGAACAATGACATTTCTTCATATTTTTAAATAACATCAAGTGGAAAAGTTACAATTCTAGATCATATTTATACATGGTACTTTGTTTTGAACCAGCAAGATGGGAATGGGGAGAAACACTGCACGCAGGAGTGAGGTGGGTCACGGGGTGATGCCCATTACCCACCCCCAAGCCTGGCACCAGTACTGGTAATGCCATGAAATCCAGCTGATGGCTATAGCTAAAGGGTTACACACAAGTCACCAACATACAATTGAGCAGTTACTAGAAAGGGGAGGACTACCAAATTGGGAGGGGGATGACTGTACACATGAGATAAAACCATTTGTAAGTGGTGATTTCCAGAGAGAGGGTCGACTCATTTATTTTGTGGACAGGATCAGGGCGACAATCAGGCCGTAGAGACCCAAGACTTCAGCAAAAATGAGGATCAGGATCATGCCTACGAATAGTCGGGGCTGCTGCGCTGTCCCCCGCACTCCTGCATCTCCCACGATGCCAATGGCAAAGCCGGCAGCCAGACCACTGAGGCCTACACTCAGGCCAGCTCCAAGCTGCATAAAGCTCCTGGAAAAGGGGAGGTAAGAGAGAAGAGTTGTGTTATCTTCTGCTAAAGAGCTGTGACAACTGTACAGCGAAATGCCAGGATAGCATCTATATAACCTTTTCATAGTGCTACCGGACCCCTGCAATCGTTCCTAAAAAAGTGATACAGGGAAGGGGGCCGCACTTCTGTAGGGATGGTACTGGCTAGGCTGCAGACGTCAGCCTGACCACCCCTCGGGAAAACGATAAAGTTCCCATAATGTACCTAGCATGTCACAAGCACAGAAAAGAAACCCTTTGCTGGCAGGCATATTAACCACAAGACTAACATCTGGAACGCCTTCAATGGCTTTGAGGGAATACCCTTTTAACTAAAGACACATTAAGAATTTAGGTTCATGGTTGTACCAGCTATTTTATTAAAAGGTTAATCCTCTTGGAAAAGGAAACCACATGTTAATTAGCAAGATGTCTGAGAAGGGAATACTTACAAGTTATACATTCCCTCACAGGTCAATATTGACAGCTGAATGTGTTACATCAGTTGCTATATTGAAGCTGTATCTACTCTTTACATTTGTTTTTAAATGTGATCTTAGACAAGTAAAACAAGTTTGCTATGAACTTACTTGTATAGTGTGATATCTGTCGTCAGGGAGTTTGCGATGAGAACCGCCACTACGAGGCCATAGATTGCTATGATACCAGCCATGACCACTGGAATGATTGACTTCATGATCAGCTCAGGCCTCATGACTGACATGGCAGCGATACCCGTGCCACTCTTCGCTGTGCCATAGGCAGCTCCCAATGCTGGGGAGAGAGAATGTGGGTTATTGTACTGGTCAGTTATTGGTACCAAAATACTCTGCATAATCTAGAGCAGCGCAAACTTTCCTCCCTGCATGTGCCCCCCCCCCATACCTTGTCTTGGTGTTCAGGCATCATGTGGCCCCATGGCATCATTTGGCGATGTAACGCCAGGAGCCACCGGAGACCAGGTAAGGGAGTAAGGGCCTTGTGCGCTCCCCAGCATTTAAATGCTTTGGGGGAAGAGCACAGGGTCTCTGCAAGCGCTGCAGCCTCCCCCCCACCCAAATATAAATCCAGGAAGAGCATATAGGCTGTCACTTTTCTCCCTCCCCACATACAAATGATGACAACGTAGCAGAGGCCATTTACCTGCAACAGTAGATGCAGCCATAGACTAGGCCAAGAAATTGCTACCACCCACGCCAGATTAACGAACCATACCACCATGGTGGGGGGGGGGGGGGGGGGGGAGGGGTCAGTTCTAGAAGGTGAAGTGATTAGACATCTAAACTGCTAGCTAAACTCACTGCTAATAGATAAAAGGGAGATGTTTGATACAAGAGTCCACCGTGCTGTAACTGAAGGAGTGCTACAGCAATATCAAAAATTAGCCTTACAACATTCCTCCCCCCCCCCACACCATGCTAAATACACACTGGAGCTGCAGAATTATGAAGCAGGTAGCCACTAAGGAGTCATTGTTAGCAATAATTGGACATTGGGAAAGGTGGCTGTAGAGCATATGGTTTGGAGATCCCTCCCCAGCCAGAATGTCACTCCCCTTTAAGGTGGCACAAGACTGTCTTCAGGGTGACAGTGGCATCAAGTAGAGGGAAGGCCAGGCTTGTTATGGCAAAGGAGTAAATTGGTTATAGGATGCACTTGTGCAAGGTTCCCCTAAATTCAACCCACAAGAGCAGCCAGAAGTCCAGGTTAAGATCGCAAACACTAAGAAAAACAACGTAGGTACAGATCACCTGGAAACCTGTCTGGTTATCTAACAGAGGTAGTTAGTTTAGTCCCCTAGCTGCAAAATTGGAGGAAAAATACCCATATGAAGCAGTGGGATTATTGCTTTGGTACAGGTTTAGGACTCCAATTCGCTCTCCCAGCTGCAAAACGAAAGGAGCAATCCAAGCAATATCCAGTTTCTTTATTTTTTTTTTTTTTTTACATTTTGTAGTATATAATACTTACTACTTTATTTTAAAATGCAACACTTAATGCTATTTTTAATGATTTAATACACTGAGCACCCTGTGATTTCTATAGCAGGCTTTAACACACTTCCCCAGCAGTGGAAGATCTGGGCAACACTTTCCTGTTTGTGACAATTTGTTGCCAATGTTCCCAGCAGTTTGAGCTGCAAACTAACAGACAATGTTACCGTAGTAATGTAAGAATACATTGTAGCAGCCAAGTCACACTGACAGAAGAATTGATTGAAACTGAAAGGCGGCCATTTAAGTAAACCCTGGGAAACAGGATTTTGCCGATTGGCAGCTTAGGTAATTAGTTTAATAAAAAGGTAATCAAGTGCTGCATGTATTAAAACAAAAAGTTGTATTTATTTTTTAAACTGCTTGGATTGCCTCTCAACACATTGGGTCAGCATATTACAGCAAGTTCACCTTCACAAACCCACCTGCAGTTCGAATGACAAGTCTATTCCGATTATAGTCTACGCTTTGCTTTTCCGCTTTTACTGCAGCTAGACATTACTTGAAGCTGTGTTTAGAACATGTGGGTTCCAGTTTACACATACACCAATGAGAATCTGACAGCCACGGGTATGGAGTGTAACGAAGCCCAACACTTGATTTGTTTTTTTAGATGGGAGTCTGCAATGAAACATGCCCTTTATGAAGCGCGTATTAAGTCACTAAGCCGTGTAGTCTAGAAGGTACAATAGTAAACAAATGCAGCTCATAAAATATATAGTGCACTGTCATGATCATATAAGATGTATTTTAATCAATCTGATTTTTTAGATGTTAATGGTGCAACGGTTTGGGTTTCAAAATACAATATATTGGGTTTATGACAGGTCAAGACTATTCCTGGGTCTGTGCTGGTCTTCAAAGGACTTAATTGGGGAGGATTGGGGAGAGGGAGGGTGGGGGGGGTGGGAGAAGAGAGAAACGGCCTATCACAGATGGCCCACTAAAACAGACACATGTTTAGGTCATAAACAATAACCAAAGACTAGCCAGCCTGTCAGCCTCAAAGAAAAAAAATAAACGTTTGTGAATTACTGGAGTATTCTAAAGGTGACAGGGTATGCTTTCATTGGAGGACTTAATTAAAAATGAGAATATCATGTGACATCAGCTACTGTACATACTAAGTTACATGTGTTGAATCGTGGCAGGGAGTCACATGCAACGAGACCACACATTGCATGGTTAAGTTGTGCCAAGAACAGATCTCTCCATGTCACTCAAATTTAGTGCCAAGGCAGTTATACGTAGTCTCGTTCCATCTCTGTGCCCAGGACATACTTGAAAACGAGAGGTAACTCTCAATGTATTACTTCCTGGTAAAATATTTTATAAATAAATCTGTCATGACCGATTAAATCTATTGTTGATGTGACTCACGTGTGTCCTTGTAGAGTCAAAAACCTCAAGTCATTGTAGAAGAAGTTTGTCATAAAACCGTCAATCTCAAAGCCGGTTTACGACAGAGGTGGCTTATGTTGTTTCAATGAAAGAATTAAAAAAAAAAAAAAAAAAAAGTACATAAGACATACACATGTACTATGATAGTCCGATGTCAGGTGTGTTTTGGACCAAACACGTGATTTCTCATTTCTTTGCCAGTGACCTCTGGGGAAAATCTTGACATGGCAATGTAATGTACAGGGATTTGTTTTGTTTTATCCTGTTATTTTAAGAAATGGTCATGCATTCACAGTAATTGTATGTTCTTGTAATCCAAGCACTGTATTTTAATATAAAACATTTAATAAGTAATGCATTGGGGCACCGAATTTGCACGCTCTGGAGAGGGTATTTACACGGGACACATTTTGCTACAACAGGTGTGTTATATACATAGTTTGTCTATAATAAACAGACCTGAAACCCTGGCAGATATCAATTTTACATATTTTATTTGCATAATTCTTGGGTGGTTGCAAAGCATAGATAAGATTGCAATTGAGAAAGGGGTCAATATTAACTCATTGACAGTATCTTGCAGATGAGAAATGCAAGTTGGGTAGAGTAGCCGGGTGTATTAACCCTGGTTGCATATCTAAATCACGTGTGCCGTTCGTGACAGGTGGTATATGGGGACGGAGTTAGGGGAGACATTGTCCATTTGCAGGACCATTGTGAAGGTGAAAAGTGGGAGCACTTGCAAGCTGTGTATTAATCCTTGTCCCGTATGCAGGTCACTTGCTCACAGGTGTGCCGTACGTGACATGCACCGTCAGGGTGTCAGACATCAAAAGCTTATGTACAATTAAAGGTATGTCAAGAGGAACAGCGCCCAGAGTCACACAGGAAGGTTCAGCGCTGCTACCTTTTCCCTTCTAGGAAATGTCCAAACACAAGAGGGCAAATCTCAGCAAAAACCAAGACAACGGGAAAGAGGAAGCGGTAGTGGTTTTTAGTCATGGTTGCAACCACAGATCTAGCTGCAGTCAGTGTACAGATTAAGACACTCGCTGGAAGTTCGAGAGGTGACAATAAGCAGAGTGGGCATGTGGCATTCTAGCCCCTTTCCTGATAGAAATGCCTTACAAAGCCAGGCGCCCTGGCAGGGGAAGGGGGAGAGGAGAAAGGGGGAAAAAAAAGTTGTGGAAGTCACGCTGCAGTCATGTGATCCATGCATAGCATTCTTGTGACTGCAGAAGAACAGGATGAGAAGTTAAAGATGCAATTAACAAGCAGGCAGACATCACCTGGGAGGAGGAGTGCAAGCCTAAACATTACATGTTAACCCCTCTGTTTCATCCAATACCACAGAAGTCCAGATAAGTTTGGGTATACGAGGCACCATCTCAATTTACAAATAAAGCTGACAGCATATTCAAGACAAGTAATGCTCTTTAAATCTTAATATATTCAGTTAGTCCAAATATGAAAGTAGTCAGACCATCCCCTCCCACACCAATGCAACTAGAGGATCAGCTGCCACCAACCTAGTGTAGAAAGGCTTTAAAGGGACAGTGGGGACAGACTAAAAACTCATTAAATGCTGTAATGTCAGTACTTTGTGTAGGAGTTGAAGGCGTTTGAAAGCAGTCAGCTCTAAAACAGCAACTCAAAGCATTTGGGTGTCATCCTTTAGCAGGTCTTTCTAGTTTTAGCTAGCCCATAGCTTTATGTCCGATTATATTTTTAAAGAAACGTGCTAAAAGTTTTTGCTTGTTAGCACATGTAAACCGTGCTGTGCCTTTTTTTTTTTTTTTTTATAAACATTTTTATTTGGAATTAGGCAAGTTTACAAGCATCAATCACATCGCAGTATCCTAATACATATTTGTTTTCCAATTTACCGTGTGAGGAGTGGGGAGGGTGTCACCAAGGGTGGCGCGACCTCTGGGTCACTGGGTGACCAGGGAAGTGAGAGGTCTGAAAAAGAGAAGGGAGGTAGGGGGGGTGGGGGTGAGGGGGGGGGAGAGGGGGACCTCACCCACCCCACTGGCTCCATCTTCCTTCAGACTAAGGTCCAGTTTCTATGTTTAGGTTCTTTTTGGGTGTCGGTGAACCTCCCAGGGTTCCCATATTTTGTAATGACTTGTAGTCTTACGCCTTAGGACCGTGCTGTGCCTTTTTATTAGAGAAACTAATGCAATAACAGTGCTGAATTATACGAGAGCATAAAAAGTATCTAATATGCAATGCAACAAAGTAAATGAGAACCAACTGGGAGAGGGATGTATTGGAGAACCTTACAGGTCATGGGGTTGTCACATGACAACCGTGAGGAAGTAGAGTCATAGGATCATCGAGTGTACTATGCAGATCACCACCAGTGAAGAGGAACTAGACGCGTCTGTTCGCAGTCTTGGGGTTGCAACACTGCACAGAGAAGCTGCACATCCCTTTGTTAGCATGGAGGTTAACGCAATGTTTGCCACAGACAGATTATCCTAATTAAAGTTGACAGGCAACCAACACTACTTCCCTAATTGTTTTACAAAGCACAGCTGCATAAATCCTGTACATCCCTCAAGCCCCTCACCCATGCAAAAACCTAAACTGCAATTTTCAGTTTATAAACCAAGCACTGAAGTCACGTTTGCTGTACTTTAGACATTATACAAGACAGGGCAGAATATAGATAAGAGCATAACAAGTAAACATTCGGGTATCAGGAAGCTTGTATAGACGAAGTTTACAATACAGATGCCATGCAAGATTGCAGGAGTGAGAAGGTATACTAGGGTTAGGGTACAGAACAGCAGACTGGGCAAAGTACTGATTGCAGCTTCCAATTAGTTACCCGACCCCCTCAAATGTAGAAGTAATAAATGGAGTTTCCCATTTGGTGCAGGAGAGGAAAAAAACAAAACAAAACAAAAAAAAAAACCCCGATATAACCCAAGTGCATCCAACCAAACTAGTTACAAGCTGGTGCACATACCGATGTATGAAAACGAGACACGTGTGCATGGCTTTTACAAAGCAGCAATATTGCAACATGGCAAAGCCATATATTATTTATTCATAGGACGGGGACGTTGGAACAGCAACTACTGTACTTTGTGTACATTGAGCAACATTTACTATAGCTCAAGTTCAGTATCCGTGCATGTAATCTCAAAAATCAGTTCCAAGATACAAAGTTAAGTCACTATAGCAACACCTCCTATATCAAGGGAAGGGGAACTAGAATTACTGTGGGTGACCATGTTTCCCAGTCGAAAACCCCTGGGACAACTCGCGCGCATGCACAAACAACCCACACCGATCACACATGTGCGGCTGACAAGAGCTGATTTTGCATGTGCAGAACCAGCTCTTGCTGGCCACGCATGTGAGAACAGCTCTTGCTGCGCATGCGCCAATGGCAAACAGGGACTTTGGCACTTTTTAAAAAGTCGTTGGGACAAAACCAAAAAGGGACAACCCTGGAAAAAACAGGACTTTTGGTCACCCTGATGTACAATGATACGAGTTCTGATTCAACCGTCTACTGCTTACAGAAATCAAGCCATTAAATCCCAGTCTTCTGAAGCAAGGAACAAAGATTCAGCTAGTTTGGCTTCATCATACCTACCCATGACTCAGTTACTGTATAAACCAGGGGTAGCCAACTCCAGTCCTCAAGGGTCAGGATATCCACGCTGCAGGACAGGTGGTTCAGTCTGACTGCACCACCTGTGCTGTGAAGCAGGGATATCCTGACAACCTGGCCCTTGATGACTGTTATAACAACCTCTAATTTAAAGTCATAGCACTACATTGATAACCTACAAAATAGCTCCATTTGCAGCAGTGTATACCTACATGAACACGAGTGGAAGACCATATCAGAATTTATACCACTGCTGCAACAGTTACTTCTGCCATTTACAGCTGTTGTGCAATACTAGTGGCTCTGCACATTTGGCAGAGGTTAAAAAACAATACATACTGCACATAGGATCTGGGGTGTAGTTACACAACCAATGGAGGAAGCAAAACCAGGAGTAAAGTTTCCAGGCTTGCAGCAACTTGGTAATAATGCCGTTGGGGAGGAGGGGGGGGGGGAGGAGGGGGGGGGGGGGGGGGGAGAACGTCAAACTGACCAGCAAGTTACTAAAATTATACTATTTTTGTGTATTTGTTTAATGGAAGCTAGAGAAGACGACAAGTAATTACACGATTAGATAGTATGCACAAATTATAGGGTTGTCGTAGGTACAAAGGGAGAGCGTGGCTTACTCATGAAATGCCATTTTTCCCCACAAACACAGATAAAGGCCAAAAGCCCTACAGTGCAATGGTTTTAGTGGTTTCTGCAGTCCTTGAAATACCAGTTTGACCAGTAGACTAGAAAGTAACAATATGAACAGCCTTAAAAAGGAGCAATGCAAGACTTTATGTTTACATAGGATTGAAGCGAAGGGGGGGGGGGGGAGGGGTCTCCAGAGCTGAACCCAGTTAATTCCAGCTTCGGGGGAACCTCTGCCTCCCAAGATAGGCCTCCGAAGGGGGTGCTGGTAACTCCTGCAAGTTTAAAGCTCTGGATAACACAATTGCTTCCTAATAGCCCGAAGGAGGTGGGTCCTTTGAAAAGTGGCCATTATGTGAACGATGGTAGCTAAGCGGCTATCGGCACCCACTATGAAGGAAAGTACCTCTGGAAGCAGGGTGTCCCCGGAGCTGAAATTAATGGGGTTCAGCTCCGGAAAACCGCTGCTTCAATCCCATAATAATTTAATTAAAAAAATAAAAACCCACCCCAGCTTGGGTTGCCTCTAATATTTGTCATGAGTGGAATTTAAAATAAAATGTATAAATATAACATACTGCTTCAGTCAAGGAATCATTCAAACGGAATAAAGTGTGTTCAATGAGTTGAGACTCCATATTTAGGATAAGTGCCATTGGACAGCACGAGGATGTCAGAAATATGCAAGAGGCTCATCCCCAATAAATATGCATACTTTCCTGAAGCGGGACACCCCGCGGGGAACGACAGTAAAGAATTAGATTTTTTTTTTATTGCAAGTGAAACTAGATCTTTAACACTGCCACTGGGGCTAGTAAGCATTAAATGGATCCATTGAATACTAGTCGATCAAGCACATGACTAGGCACAGATTAAAAGTTTTACTGCGACACACCTGACAATCACAGCCGGCAGAGACACAGAATTGTCCTATGGGTGGATCAGAAGTCAGGAAGAGACTGTAGTTCTGGAACCAAATAAGTCTTCACACTTTACTTGAAACGGGGGCAGGCAGCATCTTGTTTGTGATCTCACACCCGACTGCTGATCTGAGGCTCCATCACTTGATATTAGACTCCCCAGTAACACTAGCTATTCTCCTACAAGGTGCTAGCCTGGCCCCGTTTTCACAGATGCATGCATCTATTTATATAGCGCTTCACCGCAGTAATACACAAGGCTTAATATAATATAACAATGGGAATAAGAGCTTAAGACACAAAATAGGAGTCGCTTCTCCGGAAGAATCTAAGTGTTAAGTAGGAAGAACGTACAGAGACAGTAGGAAGATGTTCTGGTAAGTGCGTCTGCAAGGGGCCACGGCCGATGTATGAGGTGTATAGTATCAGTCAGTGGAGCAACTCATACGCTTCGTTAGAGGCTTTTAAGATGGTGGGTAAAAGACAGGGAAGGGGGGTAATGCCTCAAGCAAAGGCCTGCAGACTCGTCAACCATCCCGATATCCCCTACCACACAGATGTGAGCAAACTGTGGGGAGCGGCTCACTTAGACCCGTGGTGGCATTGACACCTGTTGACATGGAGACGCAGCATCAAATCACGCTGTGTGTCATGTGACCACGAGGCATCATTTGACACCGCAAGGGGGGGGGGCACAGCAAATTTGCGCACCCATTCTCTACCATCTGTTGGATTCCAAAGTGTACTGAATTTAAAAAGAACTATAGTTAGGACACAAAACCAAAAAGGGTAACATTGAAACATTTTAGTGGCACAGTCTCGATGACAAGTACAATACGGTTCTTGAGTAAACCACTTCATCCTGAATGAAGGAATGCAAATAAATACATTTAATTTGGCAAGAATCTATAGGGCCATATCATCCTAATGAATTGCAGGTACACATGACCATCTGATAAGTCACCACAGAAGGTCACTGCAGCATTCTGGTTTAATGCACGAGGTGGCAGTTTAAACCTGCTCACTCTGAGGAGTATTTACCACTAGCACAACTGATCTGTTTAGAGTCCCAACAAAGAGTCCTCAAGGAGGAGGAAAAAACCCCAGCAGTGTTTTCACAGCAACAACCCTCTTGTGGAGTACAAGACTCCAGGTTGTGAAACAAATGAGGCAGGATTAGAGATCACTTCAGGTTTCTTACCTCATTTTAACATCTGTTATATGGAAAGAAAGTTTGAGACTAGTGAGGGAGGGATACTTACCACTCTTTACAATCTACAGTGTGCAGTTTTCATATTGGAAAACAATTATACTACAGGCTAAAGTTACAGGTTGTTTTTTTTAATTGAAGTTTTACATGTTAAATACAATACAGGCATACCCCGCTTTAAGTACACACTTTAAGTACACTCGCGAGTAAGTACATATCGCCCAATAGGCAAACGGCAGCTCACGCATGCGCCTGTCATCACGTCCTGAACAGCAATACCGGCTACCTACCTGTACCAAAGCTGTGCGCAAGCGGGGAGACTATAGAGCCTGTTACAAATGCGTTATTTACATCAGTTGTGCACGTATATGACGATTGCAGTACAGTACATGCATCAGTAAGTGGGAAAAGGTAGTGCTTCACTTTAAGTACATTTTCGCTTTACATACATGCTCCGGTCCCATTGCGTACGTTAATGCGGGGTATGCCTGTACAATACAAATAATAAGTGGAAAGGAGAGCAGGTGGGAGGGTACATATTGATATGGGGGAAGGAGACGGAGGGGGCTGTGTTATCATTTTTGTTAGTCTTTTTACTATCTGCCAGGTACACACGTCATCTGTTCAACTTTGATATTATGCATCTACCAGTTAATTTATTTTATCTTAAGAGCCTAAAAAGTTAAGTGGTTGTACGCTAGGGACCTACCAATCCAAGGTTCTAGAAAATCTTTTGGTGGCATGTCTCAGGAAGGATGTTAGTCTCTCCATGAGCAGAAAGAACTTCATTCAGTATCTGTTCTATTGTTACAGATGGGGCCCGGTGATTTTTCCATGCTACTGCTATTAGGCTGCGAGAAATTAATGTGTTCTGATTAACGGTTTCTATTGGTTTAGTGTGTAATTACAGATCTATATCCATCTAAGGGTAAAGTAGAATATTAAAATCTCTACAGTTTAGTCATGATTATCTGGACCATTGTCCAGAAATTCTGAATTGGGCAGTCACCACACATCATGTCTCCCCAGCTCCTAGCTATAGGATAATATTTAATAAGCACCAAGCCAGCAACTTGAATTCCACACTCATTTGAAAATATTGCCCAAAACAGACAAACTACAGAATAAAGTGCACATTGTGATAAAAAATAAACACACAATACATAAATGACATTAAAACCATTAACTGTTCAGAAAAGCAGCTATTGCCATGTGAAAAATCACAAGCAGGTTTTAATATATCAATACCGTTGGGGTTAAGATATGCATGACAAGCACAGAGCATGACTGCAGGCAAATGTACAGTAGATATACACTGTTTACATTGGACTGCAGTAATATTTTACCATTAAGACTAGACTTCCTTAGACCCTCTCAGGGCTACGGATGCCTTTGCTTAATATTTAGTTTCTGTACATTGCATGGTGGTGAGAAGCCACAGTAAGCAAGCAGTGCCAGCTTCTTACCTACAGTGCATGCGCTTTAACAGCCTCCTGTTATTTCCATGGCAATTAACACCTGTGCAAAAAAGGAAAGCAGCAATCCTTTCCAAAGCTCAATTTAGGCAACTACTGCAGGGTTCTTAAACTCGTGGCAAAACAAGTACAGTACATTTTTATGTTAGGGATGGAAGTGGTGAGGGGCACAAAATGTTCCTATCTTTTATTGGCAAACACCCAAGCCCCACAGAAAGGACAGCCACCAATGACTAGAGCTTAAATGGAATAGTAATTTTAAGTGAACATCTTGCCCTCAAGGTCACAGATTAACAGGACAGTGAGCAATAACGGGAAGAGACCGGAGCAGGAAATAAGATTGCTTGCCACATGCCATCTTACTGTGCAGGAGAATTGCATGTGCCCTATGAATATTTGGTAGATCAGAAATTCCACTGTACTTGCGTGAAACAGAAGGCATTGGAATGCAGAGTAGTTTTCATGCTCACTCCCTACCTATTCCCTAAAAACCATGTACAAATTCTCACTTCAGTTTCAGAGAAGCAATCGTTATATAGCAAGTCAGTCTGCGTATTTATGCAATTTGTCTGCACATCTTGAATACATCTGGGCCTTTTGATTCCTACTGCAGAGACAATTTCCCATTTCCATATCACCCCATTGTGTTGGGACTTGCATTACAAGCCCTGCAGTACCCAATGCATAAAGGGCATCTAGAAGTATTTGTTACTAGAATGACCTCAGTCAAGCTATTGAGACGGTCACGACACTTTCCATTGGGTAGACCATCGTGGTTAGTAAAGGGTGGATATGGAGGGGAGGATTGGAAGATCAAACCACACAGTCTGTCAGGAGAGCACACGACTTAACACCTCTGCCTATAACAAGATGGGAAGCAGCAGAAAAAAAAATCCCTGCAAGAAAAAAAAAAAAAAAGCCAAAAATAGACCCGTTTCAAACTAACCGTGAGGCAGATTGAGGAAGGTTTCAGGGAATGGATGCAGTGATATTAAGAGGAAAGGAGAAATGCCTAAACCTGCATTAAGGGTAAAAAAAAAACCCAGCTACAAAAGTATTTCCATGAAGGTCACATTGTGCTGAACAGCATTCAATAACCTCACATCTTGCAGCAGCCATCGCTGTCTGACTGATCACAAATGAACACTAGTCATCCATTTTACGGCCTATAACTATTTACACCAGGAGTGTTTAAAGCAGAGAAAAATTGAAGCAGCTTTTCAAAATTAAAAAACATGGGACCAAAAATGCCAGCAAAGCCCTGCAAAGGATTGTTGGCCCTTTCAGCATTACAGTCTGTATTGAGAGTTAGGCATCTGTTTATATTAGTCAGGTTATATACATATTTTATGTCTATAGCACCAACACTTGTACGCCGCCGGGCTTTACACAGTTACAGTACAGGGAGAACAAAGTGCAACCAAACAATGGTGACAAGAGTCAAGTAAATGCCAATACAAGTAAGGAAGGCCCTGCAGAGTTTACACCTTATTTCTGCACCCAATAACCCACAATGTAGAGGCCCAAGCACCGAACTGTCAGACGCTACGTTGGGGTCCAGCTACTGGAGACTGCAAGCTTGTCAGACAGGGTTTAATACACCTGCATTTACCAACATGCACTACAAGGAAGCGCAGATTAAAATATACAGCAGCCAAAGTGCTTTACTGCACAACGCCTCGCAAAACATATCAAGGAACAAAGACAGGTTAATTATGGTCACTTCCACAAGACCAACATCAGTTTAGATCTGCAGTGGCAATACATTCACAAAATGGGCACCACAATATCCACAGTTACCATGAAATCAAACATCGGGGGAACCGCTCACAACTGAATGGTTTGTGTACTGTAAATTGTATATAGTTTATACACAGTTAAATAATCCTGGTCGCCTTCCTATGGCTATTGGCTCATTAACCTTTCATAA
Organism: Ascaphus truei; assembly: GCF_040206685.1. Taxonomy (NCBI): domain Eukaryota; kingdom Metazoa; phylum Chordata; class Amphibia; order Anura; family Ascaphidae; genus Ascaphus; species Ascaphus truei. The sequence continues at coordinate 55,345,862 of NC_134493.1, read as the reverse complement.
ATAACACTGTTTTATTACAAGCACGAGACAAATGGCAAAGCTGCACGTGTGCAATTCACACGTTATTAAAAAAAGGTAGCGAGTCAGACAAGGAAGTGACTAAAAACACCCAAAATTATGAAGACATTTTACACTCAAGACACTAAACCTGCATTCACCAACAATGTATTCACAGCAAAACCATATGCAACGCGAGTGCTTGCCCAAGGTCAAAGGGAACTGGCAGATCTCAGTCATCCCACTTCAGAGCCAAGCACCTTAAAATAACAATGATTGTGATGCAACTGTGTTGTATGTTGTAATGGGGCCCACCACCACAGACCTTCCATCAATGATGGGGAGGAAACACACCCAATAGAGGGGGGCGGGGGGAAGAAAAGGGACTATTCTTAACGACTTCATTCCAAGCCTCACAGTAAAGGAACAAGCCATGCACTGAAAGGGTTAAACGGTGCAAACATACCAAATGGCAAGGCCTAACCACAGAGCTGGGGGGGGGGGAAATCATTGCATCAAACACAATAGGTTGATGGGATGCCATGATCTCCCTCCCTCTCCTCTGCAGTCACATGACCAGCTGTCACCAGCAGCAGGAATCACCCGAGTGACGTCACCGGCCGGGCTCCCCCGTGGGCGATCCAACCCCCCCTGTCCTCCCTCCCCTTCAGAGCCCAATTTCCAAGCCTCAGCAGTGGATATCACCCGAACACACTCGCTCAGCAGGCGGAAACACCCGAGCCCTGAGAGAAAGGTGGGGGGAGGGGAGACGACAAGAGCCAGGGACCGAGGAGAAATGGAAAGATGGAGGAATAAGAGGAGATCAAAAACGACACATGCACATCATTTATGTGCAAAGCACCAACATGTTGCACAGTACATTGGGGGGGTACAGGGATCATTTATACACACTGGGGGTTATAACCCTACAAACAATTTGAGTATTGGTTTCTATGCACAATCCTCTAGTGTGTGAGAGAGATAGAGAGATAGTGTGTATGTATATCTAATGACACGTTAGAATAACCCAAATGGACACATTACGGTTTATTCATGTACATACACAATGTACCACCCCCTCTATCACTAGGGCCTTACAAATACATAGATAAGTCGACTGCTTCCTTGTCATTTATAATGACAGACTATAAAAGGGGCAAGCTCTGGACTCTGTAGTGAGACCAACAATATCTTATTGGAAATATTTATACAGCCACACCGGACAAAGACATACATATTGCACGGTAAGAGACAGGTATGTGCAAACATATGAAGAGAGAGAGAGAGAGAGAGAGAGAGAGAGAGAGAGATTATATATATATATATATATATATGAGATAGACATACATACATACATACCACACACACACACACAAATGTGGGGAGAGATACATTATATATAGACAGATATCCGAATATGATGGGGGGGGGGGGGGGAGACTGACAGGCAGCTATACAGTGAGACCGATACACACAAGATATATATATATGATAGAGAGGTGCAGTGGGGCGGGTTTCGGGCTCTCACCGCTGAACACCATGGCGGACGAGGCTCCCATCACCGCGAAGAAGGCGGAGTACTCCGGGGGTGGGCTGGTGGGCTGCGACATGTCGGTGCGGTGTGTCCGGGGCTCACACACAGAGAGAGGCGGGGGGGGGGGGAGAGCACACGGAGCAGCGGCGGGGAGGGGGGAGAGAGCACACGGAGCAGCCGCAGGAAGGAGGCGGTTAAAGGCGGGGAGTAGGCGGCACGGAGGGGGGTGGGCACGGAGCAGAGCCGGGAAGTACGCGGCGACACGGAGGGGATGGGGGAAGCTCCTGTCAGGGCGGCTGCTGCTGTCAAACTGAGGAGGAAGCTCCGCTCACTGCACTAAATACCTCACCGCACCACAAAATGGCGACCGGCCGCGGCTCACGTGAGCCCGGCGCCAGGTGACGCAGCGCTTCCCATTCCACCCCCTCCCTGGGACTGTACCATTGCAAGGAGGGGTGTACAGACGCGGCTAATGCACGGCTGTCGTTGTCACTGGCCCCTTTAATGTGTAAAAAAAGAAAAAAAACCCTTATTAAACCGAGCTGCACTTTCTCGCGCTGTAATACATCAGACATACGGAATGAACACCCCCCTTTTTGTGGGTGCAGGTGGTGTGTTCCAGGGCTGGGTTTAGAGAGATGCGTCACTCCGCCTACATTAGCATAATGGGAGGGGCCAGTGCTGGGATAGCTGTCAATCACTGTGTGTAGGGGCTGTGTATGGCTTTTATTGGGGTGGCTTGGCCTGGCTAGGGTTTGCTTGTCCCATAATAGGTACAGTGTAGTTCCTCTGTCACTGTGGGATCCAGGAGCTGGCAATCAACTGAGTACTTCCCATGAAGGCTCCATGCCATTTATTATATGAAAACATTCTTTTACCAATAAAACTTCCCTATAACCGACTGATCCTTGTAGGTTACCGGCTTCAACCAATGGGGGACAGGCGGTGCTCCGTGGCTCTGCACACGGGCCGTCATAGGTACACCCGGTTTTAATAGGCACAGGCAGGGTCGCCACCTTCTACTGAAGGCTAACCCGCAGGCTTTTTGCAATTAAATTAAATTTTTAACATTTATTTTATTTATATATTTATTTCCCTTACCTTCTCCGCATCTCTTGCTGCAAGGTCCAGTCAACATGGCTCCGCAACATCAAATTGCCGTGACGATGTCTCTGCGCCATGCGGTGTCATGTTGCCATGACACCTGGGCACCTTATGGCGCCGAGGCATCACGTGACGTCCCATTGTCATGGCAACGTGACGCCACTTGACGTCACAGAGCAATGTTGACGGGACCCTGCACGGGGAGATGATGTTGCCTACCGGAGATTTCTTGGGTAAACCCGTAGCCCGGAGATACCTTGACCCAAACCCGCAGTCTCCGGGTCAAATCCGGAGTGGTGGCAGCGCTGGGTACAGGACATTGAAAAAGTAGGTACAGTTGGAAGGTAGTACATTTAATAGCAAATGCGGGTGTGATTTGGGCTTCTGGACAGCCCCCCCCCCCCCCCAGAAAATGGCGTGTTTGTATGTCAGATAACATGAGGCATCGACCCTAAAGCAATGGGAATCGGGAACAATGGCTGCCATATTTAGACCAGTCAAATGTCACTGATTTATAGTGAGTCTAACAGAGTCACTCTCATAAACCTCTATGAGGTTTCACTCACTCACGGAAGGGAGCACTTTTTCATTAAAAGGCCATTGTTAGGTTCATAAATAATCCCCAAATCACACTGATTTTGATCCGATGGAGTTGACATCTCTGCAGATTGAGCTCTCTCTCTCTGCGGACTTGGAGGCTCAAATTCACTAAAAGGGTGCTAGGATTTAAGGCCCCTCAACTCCCATGCAAGCTCAGCACCCTTCAGAGAATCTAGGCCAAAGTGAGAGTGCTCATTTACTGTATATGGTGTAAAAAGCTATTAGGACCCCAAATAAATGAGATGGGGGGGTTCTGAATGTCATGATAGAGAGGATTTGGCCCGGGATTAAAGGGGTTACACCCCCATTTGGCCACCCTCTACTTTCATCAGGGAAGCAAGGGGTTAACTGGACTGAGGTCCAGTAATGTGTTTTGCCTTGCTTCAGTATCCAAATGTTTATTCCCCTGTGTAAATGTATTGTGTTATCCTGGTGTTTGCATTCACACATACACTAGGGTTGATGCGGGAGGGAAGGGGTTAATGTTAAAATAGTGATTATAGCCCTTTGTGTAATTTTCCCGCCTTTTCAGGCTCCATTTTGCAGCCGTCCATAGGTCGCCATTGAGCCTCCATGCTTTCTAATGGCAGAAGTAGCGGTTTTGGACTTGTTTTCCAGCGACGACCAGCAGGTGGCGTCCGAGAGGAGGAGCGGCGGTTTCCCATTGTAAGTCAATGGGCTCATTGACTTTAATGGAGATTCCTCAACGCCGGCCTCGAGGTACAGGTTGGCAGCCATCCAAACCGCAGACCGCAAAAGCGGACACAATGTCTTTTAAAAGAGTTTAATCACTACGGTCAAGTTCAACGACAATTGGCGTGGGAATCTTGGGTTCTAGGGCCCCTGGGAATAAAGTTCTTTTTGTCCCTAACCCCTAGGAACCCCCACCCACGATCCACACCGGGTCCGGGAATAAGGGACCCCCGTAAAGGGTCGAGCGGAGAAGGAGGGTCGCACCATTGAATCTAATGGCGGCGGGCGCCATGCATTGTCAATGGCGGCGCCGGCCATTGATTCCAATGGGGAAAAGCCGCATGGCGAAAAAACGACTAAGTGTAAAATGTTGAAATGTCTAAGTCCATATCTCCGGTTCTGGAATGACCAGAGGGATGGGATTTGGGTGGCTTATAGCCAAGGTTCCGGCTTTAATGCATGCCCCTTCCCAGCTCCCTCAGACCAACCAGACGGAGTGTGGATGAAGGTAAAGATTTGTGGATTTTCTCATAGACTTCAATGGCGGCGGTTTCCCCATTGAAAGTCTATGGCGGGAAACTCCATTGACTACAACGGTGGAGTTGCTCCATTGAAACCCATGGCGACGGAGCCCGTTGTTTTCAATGGGGATTTAGTGAAAGCTGAGATTCTTTTTAGCTGAGATTTTTATAATAAAATATGAAACGGTTTATGTGATATCTGTATAACTCCGGTTCCGAAGGTCGTAGCGAGCTGAAATCTGGACCCTATAGTGTACCACTTCCGGCATTAAGGTCTGGAAAGTTTGGACCCGCTGGACCTACCTGAACCGGGTATTTTAATATGTGTAGGTATTAAAATGTATATGGGGTTTTGGATCTGCTCTGAAAAATGCAGACTCCATCTGCTATTTTAATAAGGCAGAAAGGGCATCCTGAGGAATTAACATAGCCCGGTGATCAAAAGCTAACTGTCCTGATTGTTTATGCTAAGGGCAAGAACAAAGGGGCTGAGTGTTTTTAAGTGTCGGTCTTCACACTTACAGGGAAGCCAAAATCTCCTTCAAAGAGATTTTTGCTAGACAGCTCGGCGCCTTGAGTGCAAGAGAAGGGCTGAAATGGTATATAAGTCAGAGTTACCCCTTACTCAAATGTGTTCATGTGTCTTCATGTGTCTTCATGATCTTCATGTATTGCTGTGATGTCTTCATCTGAAACTGAATTATGGAAGAAATGGCCCATCCTGTATCCTGATGGCTTTCTTGTCCTAACCTTTAAGTAAGTGTCCATATTTTGTCTGTTATTTGTATATCTCGTGTGTTCACCTTTTTCAAGGAATAAATTATATTTTATCATAACTAAGTCTCGTCCAGTTCAACCCAGTTATATTTTTGGTGGTGTATTATTCATAGCCTGTCACAAAGCTCCCGTCACACTGAACCAATTGCATAGTGTACAAAGTTATTAGGACCCAAAGACCCAAAATAAATGACATTTGGAAGTTCTGAACCAATTATTAGTATAATTTATTGCCTCTGACGTACAAATTATTACATATTATTGAGATTTCAACAATGTTTACCCAGGATATCCTATTTCTTTGTTTTAGTAAATTACATACCAAAGTCTTGTGTAATCGTACACGTCAGGCCTTGTTTATCACACCCATTTGGAGTGATAGTCAGTCTAAAATAGTCTTACTTTAGAATTAGTGTCTTATAGATCTCTGTAGAATTGTGCTCTTCAAGGTAGACTTTAGCATCTAGGACAATTAGCATACGCCATTTGATCGCTGGACCGTTGGGCTCAGATGACAAGGGAGTCCGAGGGATTCCGGGCCATCGTAATCCTAACCGCTAATTCAGGGACAAAATGGCGACGGGAACAAATGGTACACTTTCTAATTTTTCTATTAAGAATCCACAAACCTCACTCGTGTTCTGAAAACATGGAGGGTCTACATTCTTCTGTCCCACTCGTAATACCCGCCTCCTAATTACAGATCAGCCTTGTGATGATGATCCAGTATGGGTTATCTTCAGCGCTCCCAATGTGGCCAGTGCAACAAATTGGAGTGCAAACCCAGGACTGGATTATTACTACATGGTTTACCTGGAACATCCAAGACCTCACAGACTTCAATGGAATATCAGTTACTGAAATCAGTATTTATTCAACATGGAATTTTTTTTCTTGTTCCCTACTCCCTAGACCTCACCCTTTATCATCCTTAAGGCAGTGATCCATGCTGGTCATATACAGTTGTGTGAAAAAGAAAGTGCACCCTCTTTGAAATCCATGGTTTTACATATCAGGACATAATAACAATCATCTGTTCCTTAGCAGGTCTTAAAATTAGGTAAATACAACCTCAGATGAACAACAACACATTACACATTACACCGTGTCATGATTTATTTAACACAAATTTCTTTGATAAAGCGCCTCCACGGCGGGAAACGCATCAGAGTATTTTTTAATATGTGTGTCTGTCCTTTTGGCACAAATGCCCAATAAATAGTTCATTTTTTCTCTCCCGTCCTTTGGTTATTTACTTACTATACTACTACTTATTAATTACAGGCATACCCCGGTTTAAGGACACTCACTTTAAGTACACTCGCGAGTAAGTACATATCGCTCAATAGGAAAACGCCAGCTCACGCATGCGCCTGTCAGCACGTCCTGAACAGCAATACTTGCTCCCTACTTGTACCGAAGCTGTGCGCAAGCGTGGAGACTATAGAGCCTGTTACAAATTCATTATTTACATCAGTTATGCACTTATATGAAGATTGCAGTACAGTACATGCATCGATAAGTGGGGAACAGGTAGTGCTTCACTTTAAGTACATTTTCGCTTTACATACATGCTCCGGTCCCATTGCGTACGTTAATGCGGGGTATGCCTGTGTTACATACATGCTCCGGTCCCATTGCGTACGTTAATGCGGGGTATGCCTGTACTGTACTTCCTATTTTTCCTATTTCTGTTGACCCTTCGGTATTGAAGCACGCCGCCCGGGTTGATGTGCTATACAGCGACTTTTCCATGGTGAGGATTTCCGCCATGGCAGCTGTGCGGACCTTGCCTGGCCGGTGCAGCGACGGTGCTCCACCCACCAACACCGCGGGCGGAGGGCGTCTGACCGGGACTGTCATCGCGGAGGTGCGGACCATCTGCTTGTTCCCCACGAGTCGCCACCCCTGTGCGGAGCCCGACAGCAACACCGCGGGAGGATACATAGGCACCCGGTGAGTGAGAAGGAGGATCTGCCTGTGCAGGACTCCACCACGGTCATCTGGCTACGCATCCCGGGTTACCACCCCCGCAGGGAGAGAAGGAGAATCTGCCCGTGCAGGACTCCACCACGGTCATCTGGCTACGTATCCCGGGTTGCCACCCCCGCAGGGAGAGGAGGAGAATCTGCCCGTGCAGGACTCCACCACGGTCATCTGGCTACGCATCCCGGGTTGCCACCCCCGCAGGGAGAGGAGGAGAATCTGCCCGTGCAGGACTCCACCACGGTCATCTGGCTACGCATCCCGGGTTGCCACCCCCGCAGGGAGAGGAGGAGAATCTGCCCGTGCAGGACTCCACCACCGTCATCTGGTTACGCATCCCGGGTTGCCACCCCCGCAGGGAGAGGAGGATTGGTCCTACCTGGATCTCCGGCTACGTGGGGACAGATCGTTCTGCCGGGCTTCCACAGGCTGCTACCTCCACGCAGAGCTCAGGTGAGGTGGTCGTCGCACCAGTTCCACACTCACTGGGCTGAAGCATATGGACTAACAGCTCTCATTATCTAGATACCGGCATTTGACTTATGAATATATTTCTACAGTTTTATTAACGCATATAGACACCGCAGTGTTTGCAGCATCAAATTTGGGGTTACCCCTTCTCTTCTCTACCGGTATACACATACACGCTCAGAAAGGTAATACCGGTATACACATTCACGTCCAGAGAGGTAATACCGGTATACACACACACCCAGAGAGGTAATACCGGTATACACATACACACCCAGAGAGGTAATACCGGTATACACATACACACCCAGAGAGGTAATACCGGTATACACATACACGCCCAGAGAGGTAATACCGGTATACATATACACGCCCAGAGAGGTAATACCGGTATACACATACACGCCCAGAGAGGTAATACCGGTATACACATACACGCCCAGAAAGGTAATACCGGTATACACATTCACGTCCAGAGAGGTAATACCGGTATACACACACACCCAGAGAGGTAATACCGGTATACACATACACACCCAGAGAGGTAATACCGGTATAAACATACACACCCAGAGAGGTAATACCGGTATACATATACACACCCAGAGAGGTAATACCGGTATACATATACACGCCCAGAGAGGTAATACCGGTATACACATACACGCCCAGAGAGGTAATACCGGTATACACATACACGCCCAGAGAGGTAATACCGGTATACACATACACACCCAGAGAGGTAATACCGGTATACATATACACGCCCAGAGAGGTAATACCGGTATACACATACACGCCCAGAGAGGTAATACCGGTATACACATACACGCCCAGAGAGGTAATACCGGTATACAAATACACGCCCAGAGAGGTAATACCAGTACACACATACACGCCCAGAGAGGTAATACCGGTATACACATACACGCCCAGAGAGGTAATACCGGTATACACATACATTCCCAGAGAGGTAATACCGGTATACACATACAGGCCCAGAGAGGTAATACCGGTATACACATACACGCCCAGAGAGGTAATACCGGTATACACACACACGCCCAGAGAGGTAATACCGGTATAGACACACACCCAGAGAGGTAATACCGGTATACACATACACGCCCAGAGAGGTAATACCGGTATTCATATACACGCCCAGAGAGGTAATACCGGTATACTCATACACGCCCAGAGAGGTAATACCGGTATACACATACACACCCAGAGAGGTAATACCGGTATACACATACACACCCAGAGAGGTAATACCGGTATACACATACACACCCAGAGAGGTAATACCGGTATACACATACATGCCCAGAGAGGAAATACCGGTATACACATACATGCCCACATGTAATACCAGTATACACATACACGCCCAGAGAGGTAATACCGGTATACACATACACGCCCAGAGAGGTAGTACCGGTATACACATACATGCCCACATGTAATACCGGTATACACATACATGCCCACATGTAATACCGGTATACATATACACGCCCAGAGAGGTAATACCGGTATACACATACACGCCCAGAGAGGTAGTACCGGTATACACATACATGCCCACATGTAATACCGGTATACACATACATGCCCACATGTAATACCGGTATACATATACACGCCCAGAGAGGTAATACCGGTATACACATACACGCCCAGAGAGGTAATACCGGTATACACATACACGCCCAGAGAGGTAATACTGATAAACACATACACGCCCAGAGAGATAATACCGGTATACACATACACGCCCAGAGAGGTAATACCGGTACACACATACACGCCCAGAGAGGTAATACCGGTATACAAATACACGCCCAGAGAGGTAATACCAGTACACACATACATGTCCAGAGAGGTAATACTGGTATACACATACACGCCCAGATAGGTAATACCGGTATACACATACAGGCCCAGAGAGGTAATACCGGTATACACATACACGCCCAGAGAGGTAATACCGGTATACACATACACGCCCAGAGAGGTAATACCGGTATACAAATACACGCCCAGAGAGGTAATACCAGTACACACATACACGCCCAGAGAGGTAATACCGGTATACACATACACGCCCAGAGAGGTAATACCGGTATACACATACACGCCCAGAGAGGTAATACCGGTATACACATACACACCCAGAGAGGTAAAACCGGTATACATATACACGCCCAGAGAGGTAATACCGGTATACACATACATTCCCAGAGAGGTAATACCGGTATACACATACACGCCCAGAGAGGTAATACCGGTATACAAATACACGCCCAGAGAGGTAATACCAGTACACACATACACGCCCAGAGAGGTAATACCGGTATACACATACACGCCCAGAGAGGTAATACCGGTATACACATACATTCCCAGAGAGGTAATACCGGTATACACATACACGCCCAGAGAGGTAATACCGGTATACACATACACACCCAGAGAGGTAATACCGGTATACACATACACGCCCAGAGAGGTAATACCGGTATACACATACAGGCCCAGAGAGGTAATACCGGTATACACATACACGCCCAGAGAGGTAATACCGGTATACACACACACGCCCAGAGAGGTAATACCGGTATAGACACACACCCAGAGAGGTAATACCGGTATACACATACACGCCCAGAGAGGTAATACCGGTATTCATATACACGCCCAGAGAGGTAATACCGGTATACTCATACACGCCCAGAGAGGTAATACCGGTATACACATACACACCCAGAGAGGTAATACCGGTATACACATACACACCCAGAGAGGTAATACCGGTATACACATACACACCCAGAGAGGTAATACCGGTATACACATACATGCCCAGAGAGGAAATACCGGTATACACATACATGCCCACATGTAATACCAGTATACACATACACGCCCAGAGAGGTAATACCGGTATACACATACACGCCCAGAGAGGTAGTACCGGTATACACATACATGCCCACATGTAATACCGGTATACACATACATGCCCACATGTAATACCGGTATACATATACACGCCCAGAGAGGTAATACCGGTATACACATACACGCCCAGAGAGGTAGTACCGGTATACACATACATGCCCACATGTAATACCGGTATACACATACATGCCCACATGTAATACCGGTATACATATACACGCCCAGAGAGGTAATACCAGTATACACATACACGCCCAGAGAGGTAATACCGGTATACACATACACGCCCAGAGAGGTAATACTGATAAACACATACACGCCCAGAGAGATAATACCGGTATACACATACACGCCCAGAGAGGTAATACCGGTACACACATACACGCCCAGAGAGGTAATACCGGTATACAAATACACGCCCAGAGAGGTAATACCAGTACACACATACATGTCCAGAGAGGTAATACTGGTATACACATACACGCCCAGATAGGTAATACCGGTATACACATACAGGCCCAGAGAGGTAATACCGGTATACACATACACGCCCAGAGAGGTAATACCGGTATACACATACACGCCCAGAGAGGTAATACCGGTATACAAATACACGCCCAGAGAGGTAATACCAGTACACACATACACGCCCAGAGAGGTAATACCGGTATACACATACACGCCCAGAGAGGTAATACCGGTATACACATACATTCCCAGAGAGGTAATACCGGTATACACATACACGCCCAGAGAGGTAAAACCGGTATACACATACACACCCAGAGTTGTAATACCGGTATACACATACAAGCCCAGAGATGTAATACCGGTATACACATACACGCCCAGAGATGAAATACCGGTATACACATACACGCCCAGAGAGGTAATACCGGTATACACATACACGCCCAGAGATGAAATACCGGTATACACATACACGCCCAGAGAGGTAATACCGGTACACACATACACGCCCAGAGAGGTAATACCGGTATACGCATACACACGCCAGAGAGGTAATACCAGTATACACATACACGCCCAGAGAGGTAATACCGGTATACACATACACGCCCAGAGAGTTAATACCGGTACACACATACACGCCCAGAGAGGTAATACCGGTATACACATACACGCCCAGAGAGGTAATACCGTTATACACATACACGCCCAGAGAGGTAATACCGGTATACACATACACGCCCAGAGAGGTAATACCGATATACACATACACGCCCAGAGAGGTAATACCGGTTTACACATACACGTCCAGAGAGGTAATACCGGTATACACATACACGCCCAGAGAGGTAATACCGGTATACACATACACGCCCAGAGAGGTAATACCGGTATACACATACACACCCAGAGAGGTAATACCGGTATACACATACACGCCCAGAGAGGTAATACCGGTATACACATACAGGCCCAGAGAGGTAATACCGGTATACACATACACGCCCAGAGAGGTAATACCGGTATACACACACACGCCCAGAGAGGTAATACCGGTATAGACACACACCCAGAGAGGTAATACCGGTATACACATACACGCCCAGAGAGGTAATACCGGTATTCATATACACGCCCAGAGAGGTAATACCGGTATACTCATACACGCCCAGAGAGGTAATACCGGTATACACATACACACCCAGAGAGGTAATACCGGTATACACATACACACCCAGAGAGGTAATACCGGTATACACATACACACCCAGAGAGGTAATACCGGTATACACATACATGCCCAGAGAGGAAATACCGGTATACACATACATGCCCACATGTAATACCAGTATACACATACACGCCCAGAGAGGTAATACCGGTATACACATACACGCCCAGAGAGGTAGTACCGGTATACACATACATGCCCACATGTAATACCGGTATACACATACATGCCCACATGTAATACCGGTATACATATACACGCCCAGAGAGGTAATACCGGTATACACATACACGCCCAGAGAGGTAGTACCGGTATACACATACATGCCCACATGTAATACCGGTATACACATACATGCCCACATGTAATACCGGTATACATATACACGCCCAGAGAGGTAATACCGGTATACACATACACGCCCAGAGAGGTAATACCGGTATACACATATACGCCCAGAGAGGTAATACCGGTATACACATACATTCCCAGAGAGGTAATACCGGTATACACATACACGCCCAGAGAGGTAATACCGGTATACACATACACGCCCAGAGAGGTAATACCAGTACACACATACACGCCCAGAGAGGTAATACCGGTATACACATACACGCCCAGAGAGGTAATACCGGTATACACATACATTCCCAGAGAGGTAATACCGGTATACACATACACACCCAGAGAGGTAATACCGGTATACACATACACGCCCAGAGAGGTAATACCGGTATACACATACACGTCCAGAGAGGTAATACCGGTATACACATATACGCCCAGAGATGTAATACCGGTATACACATACACGCCCAGAGAGGTAATACCGGTATACACATACACACCCAGAGAGGTAATACCGGTATACACATACACGCCCAGAGAGGTAATACCGGTATACACATACAGGCCCAGAGAGGTAATACCGGTATACACATACACGCCCAGACAGGTAATACCGGTATACACACACACGCCCAGAGAGGTAATACCGGTATAGACACACACCCAGAGAGGTAATACCGGTATACACATACACGCCCAGAGAGGTAATACCGGTATTCATATACACGCCCAGAGAGGTAATACCGGTATACTCATACACGCCCAGAGAGGTAATACCGGTATACACATACACACCCAGAGAGGTAATACCGGTATACACATACACACCCAGAGAGGTAATACCGGTATACACATACACACCCAGAGAGGTAATACCGGTATACACATACATGCCCAGAGAGGAAATACCGGTATACACATACATGCCCACATGTAATACCAGTATACACATACACGCCCAGAGAGGTAATACCGGTATACACATACACGCCCAGAGAGGTAGTACCGGTATACACATACATGCCCACATGAAATACCGGTATACACATACATGCCCACATGTAATACCGGTATACATATACACGCCCAGAGAGGTAATACCGGTATACACATACACGCCCAGAGAGGTAGTACCGGTATACACATACATGCCCACATGTAATACCGGTATACACATACACGCCCAGAGAGGTAATACCGGTATACACATACACGCCCAGAGAGGTAATACTGATAAACACATACACGCCCAGAGAGATAATACCGGTATACACATACACGCCCAGAGAGGTAATACCGGTACACACATACACGCCCAGAGAGGTAATACCGGTATACAAATACACGCCCAGAGAGGTAATACCAGTACACACATACATGTCCAGAGAGGTAATACTGGTATACACATACACGCCCAGATAGGTAATACCGGTATACACATACAGGCCCAGAGAGGTAATACCGGTATACACATACACGCCCAGAGAGGTAATACCGGTATACACATACACGCCCAGTGAGGTAATACCGGTATACAAATACACGCCCAGAGAGGTAATACCAGTACACACATACACGCCCAGAGAGGTAATACCGGTATACACATACACGCCCAGAGAGGTAATACCGGTATACACATACATTCCCAGAGAGGTAATACCGGTATACACATACACGCCCAGAGAGGTAAAACCGGTATACACATACACACCCAGAGTTGTAATACCGGTATACACATACAAGCCCAGAGATGTAATACCGGTATACACATACACGCCCAGAGATGAAATACCGGTATACACATACACGCCCAGAGAGGTAATACCGGTATACACATACACGCCCAGAGATGAAATACCGGTATACACATACACGCCCAGAGAGGTAATACCGGTACACACATACACGCCCAGAGAGGTAATACCGGTATACGCATACACACGCCCAGAGAGGTAATACCAGTATACACATACACGCCCAGAGAGGTAATACCGGTATACACATACACGCCCAGAGAGTTAATACCGGTACACACATACACGCCCAGAGAGGTAATACCGGTATACACATACACGCCCAGAGAGGTAATACCGTTATACACATACACGCCCAGAGAGGTAATACCGGTATACACATACACGCCCAGAGAGGTAATACCGATATACACATACACGCCCAGAGAGGTAATACCGGTTTACACATACACGTCCAGAGAGGTAATACCGGTATACACATACACGCCCAGAGAGGTAATACCGGTATACACATACACGCCCAGAGAGGTAATACCGGTATACACATACACACCCAGAGAGGTAATACCGGTATACACATACACGCCCAGAGAGGTAATACCGGTATACACATACAGGCCCAGAGAGGTAATACCGGTATACACATACACGCCCAGAGAGGTAATACCGGTATACACACACACGCCCAGAGAGGTAATACCGGTATAGACACACACCCAGAGAGGTAATACCGGTATACACATACACGCCCAGAGAGGTAATACCGGTATTCATATACACGCCCAGAGAGGTAATACCGGTATACTCATACACGCCCAGAGAGGTAATACCGGTATACACATACACACCCAGAGAGGTAATACCGGTATACACATACACACCCAGAGAGGTAATACCGGTATACACATACACACCCAGAGAGGTAATACCGGTATACACATACATGCCCAGAGAGGAAATACCGGTATACACATACACGCCCACATGTAATACCAGTATACACATACACGCCCAGAGAGGTAATACCGGTATACACATACACGCCCAGAGAGGTAGTACCGGTATACACATACATGCCCACATGTAATACCGGTATACACATACATGCCCACATGTAATACCGGTATACATATACACGCCCAGAGAGGTAATACCGGTATACACATACACGCCCAGAGAGGTAGTACCGGTATACACATACATGCCCACATGTAATACCGGTATACACATACATGCCCACATGTAATACCGGTATACATATACACGCTGTGACAAACGGCTTACTCCGGGGCTCCGCCGTCTGTCCGGGACTGTTAGAACACGGTCTTTTAGGGTAGGTTAAATGATGAGACGTCACGTACTGTTCCTTTAAACAGGCTATGCCTGGTTTATTCAGTCCCAGGCACTGAGACTGCCACAGTTTAAACAGAAAACAAAGCCAAACAAAAAGCTGCTCGTCTGAGCGATAACTTAAACTTAGATGTCCCTGACTCAGAGTTGGAAGTGGCTTGTCCACTTCCACCAACAAAATAAGTACCTTTGCAGTCTTTAGACAAACTAACAGAATGAATGAAGCGATTTGGGAAAGAGGCTTTCTCACCCCTCTGCAGTTCAGCAGCCTTCCAGGCTCTTGGGCGGGGCTCAGAGGAAACAGGAAACAGGTCTTATATACCTGAACTCTAATCAGCATGACAGGTGACAGAAAACAGGCAGCAGACAAACTGTGGAATGGAGTGCCTGTACCACGAGGCTGCCCTGTTCAGCTTAGACAGGACAGAAACTGTTCAGTATCCTGGGAGCCCTGTATATGGAGTTTATTACCAACCCCTGGTTTCTGTCACATATCCTCCCCCCCAGCTCAGACCTCGAGGTGTGAGCGACCATGGATATTAGGGAGTGCATCCTTGACAACCCGTCGGCATTGCCATGTTTGTGCCCCGACCTGTGTTCCACAGAAAATTTAAAGGGCTGTAGGCTTAGGAACCACCTGGTCACCCTAGCGTTCTTCTCCCTATTTTGACACATCCAGGTAAGGGGTGCATGATCTGTGACCAATCGGAACTTTCTCCCCAACAGATAATACTTGAGTGTCTCTACAGCCCACTTTATTGCGAGACACTCTTTCTCGACTATGGAGTAATTTTTCTCCTGGGGATTTAGTTTCCTACTTAAATAAAGGATGGGGTGCTCCTCCCCTTGAGACTCCTGGGAGAGTACCGCCCCCAGCCCTACCTCAGATGCGTCGGTTTGGACTACGAATTCTTTGGAGAAGTCAGGTGTGACCAACACTGGTTGGGCACAGAGAGCTTCTTTCAGGCTTCTAAAGGCCTGTTCGGCTTCGGGGGACCACTTTACCATTAGCGGTCCTCTTGCTTTTGTGAGGTCGGTTAGTGGGGTTGCCTTAGTTGCAAAATTGGGAATAAACCTCCTATAGTAGCCAATTAACCCCAAAAAGGTCCTTACTTGTTTTTTTGTGACTGGCCTTGGCCAATTTTGTATCGCCTCTACTTTGAGTGTTTGTGGTTTGAGTAACCCTCTACCAATAGAATACCCCAGATACTTGGCCTCCTCCAGACCAATAGTGCATTTAGCGGGGTTAGCAGTTAGTCCAGCAGACCGAACTGCGTCGAGCACAGCTTGGACCTTTGGAAGGTGGGACTGCCAATCTTCACTATGGATTACCACATCATCCAGGTAGGCGGCAGCGTACCGAACATGTGGTTTTAAAATTTTATCCATCATTCTTTGGAATGTGGCGGGAGCTCCATGTAAGCCAAAAGGCAGCACCTTATATTGAAAGAGGCCGTCTGGGGTTGAGAAGGCTGTTTTTTCTTTTGCCCTTTCTGTGAGGGGAACCTGCCAGTACCCTTTTGTTAGGTCTAGGGTTGTGAGATATCGGGCTTTGCCCAGTCTCTCTACAAGTTCATCCACCCTGGGCATAGGATAAGTATCAAATTTTGACACCGCGTTTAGTTTCCGGTAGTCATTACAAAACCTTGTTGTACCGTCTGGCTTTGGGACTAAAACTATAGGGCTGTTCCACCCACTTTGGGATTCCTCAATTACGCCTAGTTTTAGCATTTTTTTAACCTCTAAACTTATAGCCTCTCTCTTGGCCTCTGGGATTCGGTACGGTTTAAGGTTAACTCGGACCCCCGGTTCAGAGACTATGTCATGTTTAATTACGTTAGTTTTACCTGGCTGTGTAGAGAAGATTTCTTTGTTCCTTCTCACTAAACTCTGGACCTCTCGTTTCTGATGCACGGACAGTGTTTCAGCTATGCTAACCTCTGGGTCAGTTTCTTGATTCTCTGACGGACCTGGGGGTACTAGGGTTAACAAGACCTCTCTATCTTTCCAGGGCTTGAGTAGGTTTATATGGTAAATTTGCTCAGGTTTCCTCCTACCTGGCTGCCTTACCCTATAATTTACTTCTCCCACTCTTTCCAATACCTCATATGGCCCATGCCATTTAGCAAGGAATTTACTCTCCACGGTGGGAACCAGAACTAGTACCCTATCACCTGGAAAAAAAATTCTGACCCTAGCACCCTTATTATACGTATTCCTTTGTGCTTCTTGAGCTTTCTCCATGTGTTCCCTCACTATGGGTAGGACTGCAGCAATGCGGTCCTGCATTTGGGCAACATGCTCTATTACACTTCTGTAAGGGGTAACCTCGTGTTCCCAAGTTTCTTTGGCTATATCCAGTAAGCCCCTTGGATGTCGGCCATACAATAGTTCAAACGGGGAGAAGCCTGTGGATGACTGGGGAACTTCCCTAATGGCAAATAACAGGTATGGTAACAAACAGTCCCAGTTTTTCCCATCCTTATCGACCGCCCGGCGTAACATGCTCTTTAAGGTTTTATTGAACCTTTCCACTAAACCATCTGTTTGTGGATGATAGACTGAGGTTCTGAGATGCTTGATTTTTAGGAGTTTACATAGCTCTTTTGTTACTTGGGACATAAATGGTGTTCCCTGGTCAGATAAGATCTCTTTAGGAATTCCGACCCGGGAAAACAGAAGTACTAACTCTTTTGCTATGTTTTTAGCAGAGGTGCTACGTAGGGGAACTGCCTCCGGATATCGGGTAGCATAATCTAATATTACCAATATATGCTGATGTCCCCTAGCAGACTTTATTAGGGGTCCTACTAGATCCATAGCAATCCGGTCAAATGGTACCTCTATTATGGGAAGGGGTACCAATGGGCTGCGGTATGCTTTGAACGGGGCGGTGATCTGACATTCTGGGCATGAGGAACAATAGTTTGTAATTTCTGCCAGAACCCCAGGCCAATAAAAGCTTCGGAGAACCTTTTCTTTTGTCTTTTCCACCCCTAGGTGTCCCCCCAATGGATGACTATGTGCGAGGTGTAATACTACGTTACGGAATGTCCGTGGTACCAACAATTGTTTAGTTGTAACTGATTTTCTTTTATCAACCCGATATACTAGGTCGTTCTCTACCTCGAAGTAGGGGTAAGCAAGTGACCTATCTGGTTGGCCATGAGTACTATTCTGGTCCCGTATATTTCCCCTTGCTACCGCTAATGTGGGGTCCTCCCACTGGGCCTTCTTAAAACTCCCAGGACTGACCTCTAGGTCAGCGAGGGTCTTATCCTGTACTGGGGTGGTAAGTGCCTGATCAACATCTTGATTTGGGGTATTCCCTACCAAAGTAGTGATGGGGAAGGGAATTTCACAGCACTCCTCCTTTTCCCCCTTCTTATTTGGGCCCTCGTCAACCTCCATTTCTGAAAAAGGGAAAGGATTTGTTTCTTCTAACACTTCGTTATGGTCTGCTATTGAACTCTGGGCGCTATTCTGAGCTGGGGACCACATTTTTAGAAAATGGGGAAAGTCGGTCCCTATTAACACATCATGTGCCAGTTTGGGTACAACACCCACCTTGAAATCTAAAGAACCAAATTCTGTTTCAAAAAAAACATCAACAGTGGAATATTCATGATTATCCCCATGTATACAACAAATTGCCACTCTTTGTGAACTGTTTACCTGTTTCTTCTTAATGGGCAATAGGTATTCGGACACTAGTGTGACCATACTCCCAGAGTCAAGAAGTGCCCGAACCCTCTTACCATTAACCTTTACAAATGCCCACAGATGGTTATTCAAGGGGTCCTCTGGGCTAGGGCCCATACATTGGGACAACAGCGAATAAGGTTCCACGCTGTTGCATTGCATGGGCTCATCATTTAGTGGGCAGATTTTTGCTGTGTGGCCCCTCTCATGACAATTTACACATTTAGGTACATAGTCTGTGTCCCACTTAGAGCCTTTTCCCGGCTCCCCATGTTGGCTATTGCCCTTAGTGTGCGAACCACTGTTGCTGGAGCAGCGTGAAGGTGGTCGCCGCTCTTCAGCGCCCCTTAACCCCGGTACCCTTTTACCGTCTCTGGAAGAGTCCTGGAACCTCGGATAGTGGGGTTGCTCCACGACTGTGGGTTGCGGGTGCTCTTCTGCTGCACTGTACCTTTCTACAAGGGCCACAAGCTCATCCGCATTGTGGGGGTCACTCCGACTGACCCAACGGCGTAAGGCAGAGGGAAGTTTCCTCAAGAACTGGTCCATGACCAACCGTTCCACGATGTGGCTTGCTGAGTTGATCTCGGGTTGTAGCCACTTCCGGGCGAGGTGGATGAGGTCATACATCTGGCTTCGGGTGGCTTTATCCATCGTGAAGGACCATGCGTGAAACCTTTGGGCACGAACAGCCGTGGTTACGCCAAGGCGGGCGAGGATCTCGAACTTCAATTTTGCATAGACGTTAGCTTCGGCGGGCTCTAGATCAAAGTAAGCCTTCTGGGGTTCGCCGCTTAGGAAGGGTGCGATTAGACCAGCCCACTCAGCTTCTGGCCATCCCTCTCTCTGTGCCGTGCGTTCAAACGTGAGAAGATAGGCTTCCACATCATCCGAGGGTCCCATCTTCTGAAGGTAGTGGCTTGCCCTGGTCATTTTCGGAACTGGGGCTGCCTCTGCCAGTGGAAGGTTACTGATAGTCCCCCTCAGGATCTCGAGTTCCTGCTGTAAGCCCTGAGCGAACCGCTTTTGCTCCTCTCTCAGCAGGCGGTTTGTCTCTTGCTGGTTTGCATTAGTCTCTTGCTGGGCTATTAACAGCTGTCGCTGGGTTTCACTCGCCTGTTGCTGGGCTTCATTCGCGTCTTTCTGGACAGCGACATTGCGTACCAGCGCACTCACCACGTCTTCCATCTTGTTTGGAGAGAGAGAAAAAAAAAACCTTCTTTTTTTTTTTTTTTTTTTTTTTTAAAGTTCTTTAACCCCCAGACCTTTCAGTGTTCTGCCCGCATTCTCCACCATATGTGACAAACGGCTTACTCCGGGGCTCCGCCGTCTGTCCGGGACTGTTAGAACACGGTCTTTTAGGGTAGGTTAAATGATGAGACGTCACGTACTGTTCCTTTAAACAGGCTATGCCTGGTTTATTCAGTCCCAGGCACTGAGACTGCCACAGTTTAAACAGAAAACAAAGCCAAACAAAAAGCTGCTCGTCTGAGCGATAACTTAAACTTAGATGTCCCTGACTCAGAGTTGGAAGTGGCTTGTCCACTTCCACCAACAAAATAAGTACCTTTGCAGTCTTTAGACAAACTAACAGAATGAATGAAGCGATTTGGGAAAGAGGCTTTCTCACCCCTCTGCAGTTCAGCAGCCTTCCAGGCTCTTGGGCGGGGCTCAGAGGAAACAGGAAACAGGTCTTATATACCTGAACTCTAATCAGCATGACAGGTGACAGAAAACAGGCAGCAGACAAACTGTGGAATGGAGTGCCTGTACCACGAGGCTGCCCTGTTCAGCTTAGACAGGACAGAAACTGTTCAGTATCCTGGGAGCCCTGTATATGGAGTTTATTACCAACCCCTGGTTTCTGTCACAACGCCCAGAGAGGTAATACCGGTATACACATACACGCCCAGAGAGGTAATACCGGTATACACATACACGTCCAGAGAGGTAATACCGGTATACACATATACGCCCAGAGAGGTAATACTGATAAACACATACACGCCCAGAGAGATAATACCGGTATACACATACACGCCCAGAGAGGTAATACCGGTACACACATACACGCCCAGAGAGGTAAAACCGGTATACAAATACACGCCCAGAGAGGTAATACCAGTACACACATACACGCCCAGATAGGTAATACCGGTATACACATACAGGCCCAGAGAGGTAATACCGGTATACACATACACGCCCAGAGAGGTAATACCGGTATACACATACACGCCCAGAGAGGTAATACCGGTATACAAATACACGCCCAGAGAGGTAATACCAGTACACACATACACGCCCAGAGAGGTAATACCGGTATACACATACACGCCCAGAGAGGTAATACCGGTATACACATACATTCCCAGAGAGGTAATACCGGTATACACATACACGCCCAGAGAGGTAATACCGTTATACACATACACGCCCAGAGAGGTAATACCGGTATACACATACACGCCCAGAGAGGTAATACCGATATACACATACACGCCCAGAGAGGTAATACCGGTATACACATACACGTCCAGAGAGGTAATACCGGTATACACATACACGCCCAGAGAGGTAATACCGGTATACACATACACGCCCAGAGAGGTAATACCAGTATACACATACACGCCCAGAGATGAAATACCGGTATACACATACACGCCCAGAGAGGTAATACCGGTATACACATACATGCCCACATGTAATACCAGTAAACACGTACATGTCCAGAGAGATACAGCACAGGTGGCTCAATCAGTGGCTCAGTCAATGACTGCACCACCTGTGCTGAAGCAGCTCAATCATTCCTTCCTTCAGCATAGGTGGCTCAATCAGTGGCTCAGTCTTTGACTTAGCCACTGATTGAGCCACATGAACTGAAGCAGGGATATCCCAAAAACCTGACCTGTTGGTGGCCCTTGAGGACTGGAGTTGGCCACGTCTGCTAAACAAAGTTGGCGTTAAAAATGAAAGGGCCTATAGACAGCACAAGCCTTTTTTTCATATAAACCCAGAGTGCCACCAGCATACATTACATACATTACACACAGTACATACATTACATACAGTACATACATTACATACATTACATACATTACAAACATTACATACAGTACATACATTACAAACATTACATACAGTACATAAAGTACATACATTACACACAGTACATACATTACATACAGTACATACATTACACACAGTACATACATTACATACAGTACATACAGTACATACATTACATACATTACATACATTACAAACATTACATACAGTACATACATTACAAACATTACATACAGTACATACATTACATACATTACATACATTACATACATTACAAACAGTACATACAGTACATACATTACATACATTACATACATTACATACAGTACATACATTACACACAGTACATACATTACACACAGTACATACATTACAAACAGTACATACAGTACATACATTACAAACATTACATACAGTACATACATTACATAATTACATACATTACAAACATTACATACAGTACATACATTACATACAGTACATACATTACATACTTACATACAGTACATACATTACATACAGTACATACATTACATACAGTAGATACAGTACATACATTACATACATTACATACAGTACATACATTACATACAGTACATACATTACATACAGTAGATACAGTACATACATTACATACATTACGTACAGTACATACATTACATACAGTACATAAATTACAAACATTACAAACATTACAAACAGTACATACAGTACATACAGTACAAACAGTACATACAGTACATACATTACATACATTACATACAGCACACACATTACAAACAGTACATACATTACATACAGTACATACAGTACATACAATACATACAATACATACATTACAAACAGTATATACATTACATACAGTACATACATTACATACACTACATACAGTACATACATGACATACAGTACACACATGACATACAGTACACACAGCACATACATTACATACAGTACATACATTACATACAGTACCTACATTACATACAGTACATACATTACATACATTAAAAACAGTACATACAGTAAATACATTACATACTGTACATACATTACAAACAGTACATACAGTACATACATTACACACAGTACATACATTACATACAGTACATACATTACATACAGTACATACAGTACATACAGTACATACATTACATACAGTACATACAGTACATACATTACACACAGTACATACATTACACACAGTACATACAGTACATGCATTACATACAGTACATACAGTACATACATTACATAATTTACATACAGTAAATACATTACATACATTACATACAGTACATACATTACATACAGTACATACATTACATACAGTACATACATTACACACAGTACATACATTACACACAGTACATACATTACATACAGTACATACATTACATACAGTACATACATTACACACAGTACATACATTACATACATTACACACATTACATACATTACATACAGTACATACATTACACACAGTACATACATTACATACAGTACATACAGTACATACAGTACATATATTACACACATTACACACAGTACATACATTACATACAGTACATACATTACATACAGTACATACATTACACACAGTACATACATTACATACAGTACATACATTTCACACAGTACATACATTACACACAGTACATACATTACATACAGTACATACATTACATACATTACATACAGTACATACATTACACACAGTACATACATTACACACAGTACATACATTACATACAGTACATACATTACACACAGAACATACATTACATACATTACATGCAGTACATACATTACACACAGTACACACATTACACACAGTACATACATTACATACAGTACATACAGTACATACATTACATACATTACATACAGTACATACATTACATACATTACACACAGTACATACAGTACCTACATTACATACATTACAAACAGTACATACATTACACACAGTACATACATTACACACAGTACATACATTACATACAGTACATACATTACACACAGCACATACATTACACACAGTACATACATTACATACATTACATACATTACACACAGTACATACATTACACACAGTACATACATTACATACAGTACATACATTACACACAGTACATACATTACATATAGTACATACATTACATACATTACATACAGTACATACATTACATACAGTACATACATTACATACATTACACACAGTACATACATTACATACATTACATACAGTACATACAGTACACACAGTACATACATTACATACATTACATACAGTACACACAGTACATACATTACACACAGTACATACATTACATACATTACATACAGTACACACAGTATACATTACACACAGCACACGCAGTAATCCTTCTGAAATCAGACACGATTTATTTTTGAACCAGTTTGACAGCAAAGTAGGGGCTCAGCGTTAGGGGGTGTGTAGGAATCAAGGAAGCATTGACCACTTTGACAATCAAACATTGACCACTATTGGGGACATTGATCTGTGACCCCCTCCCCCCCCGGCCGCCACACACACGCATTCTTCATGTGTAATGCCGCGCTAATAGCGCCGTCGCGACGTCGCTCGAAAACAAACGCATTTCCGCCACCACTGCGTGCGCTTATAGTAAGCGCGACGGCGACACTGTGACGGAGCGACGGAGCGAAAACTGGTAGCCGGCAAAATTTGATGTTTCAAGGGCTGTCGCCTCACGTGACGGCCCTTGAACCAATCAAACGGCCCGGAAACCCGCGACGCTACCGCCCGGGGAAATATAACTTTCGCCCGGTGGCGACGGCGACGTCACCCGTCGTGTCGCCATCGACGGCACTATAGGCGCGGCCTAAGAACGATCAGTCATGACAAAGCTGAAAGCAGTTTGACTCCAGTTTGCAAAGTTCAGCTTGACTCGTTTCTTTTCAGCACCATGGGAGGGGTGTTCTCTCAGTTGCAGGGTTTTTCCGCTTCGATCAGATGCAGGACACACGGACACACACACACGGACACACACACACACACCACCCCGGAGCCGCTGTGTTTTGGTGACAAACACATGAATAGCCCCGGGGCTTTTCACAGCGATGAGAGCAAACAAGATTGTCTTGCAGATTCCGAAGGCTCGGCCGCAGGAATGGCCAAACGGCATATACTGGCAGTTTTAGGATTAAGGGGTTAAACCGGGGTGAATGCCCTCCCCCCCCCCCGGAAAAAAACCCCCGATGTCTTCAAATCCTTTGAACCCTTCTTGAGAAAAATATAAATAAATGATGATCCCATTATTAGCTGAAAAGCGGAAGATGGAGTGGCGGATAAGAGAAACAATTACGTTCCATATAAAAAGGAGCAAATAAAACTATCACTTCTGAGCACATTCACGTCAGACAGGTCTGCAGCGCTGCCCTTCCCCATTATCTCTCAGCATGCAGCGCTCCACTGCAGCCAGGGATTCTGGCTAATGACTTGCAAATGAGCAGCGTCACCTTTTGCTTCAAATCCATTGTAACATGGAACCCCTATAAGCTTATGCCTGCCGCATTATACAGCTTTTCAGCACAGCCCGGGTTAAAGAAGTGCAGAGTCAGTAACCCTACTCACAGACAGCTCTTTCGACCTTTTGGGTCTCACCAGTGTGAGGATGGTTATACTGGCTTTGCAACTGAAGCTGGGATCAACCACACTTTATATAAGGTATGGTGGATCAACAACTGACAATAACCCTCCACCGTATAGTGCACAGCAATGTGTGATATAAAAAGGATCATTGTTTATTTTTTGGTCATGGGGCACATGGTGATAATATTCTCACAGTAAGGGAACTGGGACAACTCACTGGTGCAATATTCCCAGATTTTGCAAACTCTTTTGATAAAGTCGATCATGCTATCCTGCTAAACAAACTCCAGAGCTCTGGAATAGGGAAACATGCTTTAAACTGGTTTCAGTCCTACCTATCAGGAAGATCCCAACATGTGTCCATCTCAGGCTCTAACTCCAACCCCCTGGATATCACCTGTGGTGTCCCGCAAGGCTCTGTTCTGGGGCCCCTACTCTTCTCAGTGTTCATCAATGATCTTCCTACAGGTTGTACAGGAATCTTCAATACACATGTATGCAGATGACACAATCTTGTATGCACACAGCCATAGCCTCTCTGACCTTCAACACATACTTCAGTCTGACTTTGAGACTTGAAAATTGGATCTCCCCAAACTGTTTTTAAACACTGACAAGACTGTAACAATGGTATTTGGGACCAAGGCTAAATTCTTAAAGCTTCCAGTGACTGAGCTCCAGATCAGAACCAACGCTAACACCACCCTAACCCCTGTCACTAGTTTTAAATACCTGGGCTTATGGTTTGACTCCCATTTAACATTCGGGATGCACATTGATACCCTGACAACCAAGACCTATGCCAAACTAGGTGTACTTTACAGGAACAAATCCTCCCTAAGTCTGCTGGTCAGAAAGCGTATCGCACAGCAGATGCTAATACCAATTATCGACTATGGAGACATAGTATACGGCTCGGCACCTCAAACCCACCTTAGCAAACTTGACACCCTCTACAATTCAATATGCCGTTTTGTCCTCCAATGCAACTACAACACACATCACTGTGAAATGCTCAAAGAACTAAATTGGGCATCACTCGAGTCTAGGTGCAAAGTTCACATTTCCTGTCTTGCCTTCAAATACTTTCTGGGCAAGCTACCCGTCTATCTGAACAAGCTCCTCACCCCTACCACATGCAGCACTTATCACCTGAGATCAGACTCCAAAAGACATGGTCCCAAGGTTCAACAAAGTATCCAGCCATTCCTCCTTCTCTTACCGTGCACCACAAAACTGGAACAACCTACCGGAGACTCTCACATCCACCACCAGTTTAAGTTCTTTCATAACTAAAGCTGTCTCACATTTTAATCTGGTCTGTAACTGTTACATATGCCCATAATATATATTATCTCTAACTGTATGTGGCCAGGTCACCTGATGGCTACTATTCTGCCCTTGGGCTGGCAGTAAACCCTGGTACAATCAGGTTGCCCGTAGTTGATATGGGGTTTTCCCCCTCAGAGGAACTGCACTTGTGTGATAGCGAGTGGCTGTGACATCAGGCCTGGGCATGACCAATCATGAGCCAGATCTGGTGCCCTCCTCCTGGCAGTACTTAAAGGCAGGACCGCCCTAAATGTAGTAGTGTCCTTCCCCCACTGAGGAAGGCAGGTCACACAACAGGGAGCCTAAGATTGGTTCCTTCCCTCATGCTCTTCCCTCCGGGGGAGAGTGAGTGTGGACCATCCCTCTGCCTCTGCTTCGGAGGTGGGGAAGAGTGAGGCCGGCTACGGGTGCCCTTGGCCTGTAGTGACGGTCCAGGGACCATCATTTAGTGAGAGCTGAGAGTACTGCAGCGGGCAGAAGACTGCCGTGTAACTGTGCTGTACAGAAGACAATAAACCGTTCCTGTGGTTATATACCTCCTGCCTGGTGCGTAACTTGTAAGGGAGGAGCGGCATGACTTAAGGCCGAGGGGCCCCTCTCCTAAGGAGCCATGATGTCAGACCAGGGGGAGGGGTTAAGTAAGGGCACTTAGGGCAAGGTGGAGGGATCCTAGCACCCTCTTTCTTCTAGGATCTACTGGAGCGAAGTCCCACCCACCCTATCTTTAGGCACGAGGGATGGAAAGAAAGATCAGGATTCTGCTGTTTTTGTCGCCTGGGGGGGTGTTCGCTGAATAATGTTACACTGTGGGGGGGGGGGGGGGGGGAGTCAGTATTGGCTCCTGGAGGGAGGTTGCAGATCTCGGAAGTGTTTTAGGTGGGGAATGTGGTGCCGGTCCAAGCTGGGCGGCCGGAATGGTGGCGACCTTCCAGGTGGAGTTGGTGGAAGGCGGTGCCATTCCAGAGTAGGTCCTGTTGGTGTGGTAGTGACATTCCGGGCCTGTGCATTCAGACTAAGGTACTGAATGGCTAGATGAGTACAAGCTATGGGTGTCCCTCAATCTCTGGTACATGTGAGTCGAGCAGTCTGGCTGGGTCCTTAGTTAGGGATAAATATGAGATGTACCTGATGCAATAAATAAAGCTGTGACGTTAATTTCTCCCACAAAGCTGCATGGTGTGTTTATTGGGAATGGGAGAGGGGTCTTTCTTGAGGCGTGGGGAAGTCATGAGAGGAGAGTGAGACGGGAGAATAAGAGGAGAATGAGACAGGAGAATAAGAGGAGAATGAGAGAGGAGAATGAGAGAGGGGAATGAGAGAGGAGAATAAGAGGAGAATGAGAGAGGAGAATGAGGGGAATGAGACAGGAGAATAAGAGGGGAATGGGACAGGAGAATAAGAGGAGAATGAGAGAGGAGAATAAGAGGGGAATGAGACAGGAGAGGGATGTGAGAGGAGAATGAGACAGAGGAGAGAGAGTGGGGGTGGCATGAGGAAACTAATGTGAGCAGC
Organism: Ascaphus truei; assembly: GCF_040206685.1. Lineage (NCBI taxonomy): Eukaryota > Metazoa > Chordata > Amphibia > Anura > Ascaphidae > Ascaphus > Ascaphus truei. The sequence goes on along the minus strand of NC_134493.1, from coordinate 55,316,803 downwards.
AGGAGAATAGGGGTTGGTGGGGGGGGGGATAAGGAGCAGCCTCTCTGATGAGCAGTGCCAGTCTTATCCTGGCTTACCCTGCAGTATTAAGCAGTTAGGGATCCTCGTGCAATTCCTGGAACCTGAAAAGCCCAGTAACCCGGGCCCCGCGCGGAGGGATACAGCGTGTCACATGCAGTGACAGTAACACCGCGGCCAGCACTGGCTGCACACAGGGACCCCGCACCGCGCGGAGGGATACAGCGTGTCACATGCAGTGACAGTAACACCGCGGCCAGCACTGGCTGCACACAGGGACACCGCCCCGCGCGGAGGGATACAGCGTGTCACATGCAGTGACACCGCGGCCAGCACTGGCTGCACACAGGGACCCCGCACCGTGCGGAGGGATACAGCGTGTCACATGCAGTGACACCGCGGCCAGCACTGGCTGCACACAGGGACACCGCCCCGCGCGGAGGGATACAGCGTGTCACATGCAGTGACAGTAACACCGCGGCCAGCACTGGCTGCACGCAGGGACCCCGCACCGCGCGGAGGGATACAGCGTGTCACATGCAGTGACAGTAACACCGCGGCCAGCACTGGCTGCACACAGGGACCCCGCACCGCGCGGAGGGATACAGCGTGTCACATGCAGTGACAGTGACACCGCGGCCAGCACTGGCTGCACACAGGGACACCGCCCCGCGCGGAGGGATACAGCGTGTCACATGCAGTGACAGTAACACCGCGGCCAGCACTGGCTGCACACAGGGACACCGCCCCGCGCGGAGGGATACAGCGTGTCACATGCAGTGACAGTGACACCGCGGCCAGCACTGGCTGCACGCAGGGACCCCGCACCGCGCGGAGGGATACAGCGTGTCACATGCAGTGACACCGCGGCCAGCACTGGCTGCACACAGGGACACCGCCCCGCGCGGAGGGATACAGCGTGTCACATGCAGTGACAGTGACACCGCGGCCAGCACTGGCTGCACGCAGGGACCCCGCACCGCGCGGAGGGATACAGCGTGTCACATGCAGTGACAGTAACACCGCGGCCAGCACTGGCTGCACACAGGGACACCGCCCCGCGCGGAGGGATACAGCGTGTCACATGCAGTGACAGTGACACCGCGGCCAGCACTGGCTGCACGCAGGGACCCCGCACCGCGCGGAGGGATACAGCGTGTCACATGCAGTGACAGTAACACCGCGGCCAGCACTGGCTGCACACAGGGACCCCGCACCGCGCGGAGGGATACAGCGTGTCACATGCAGTGACACCGCGGCCAGCACTGGCTGCACACAGGGACACCGCCCCGCGCGGAGGGATACAGCGTGTCACATGCAGTGACAGTGACACCGCGGCCAGCACTGGCTGCACGCAGGGACCCCGCACCGCGCGGAGGGATACAGCGTGTCACATGCAGTGACAGTAACACCGCGGCCAGCACTGGCTGCACGCAGGGACCCCGCACCGCGCGGAGGGATACAGCGTGTCACATGCAGTGACAGTAACACCGCGGCCAGCACTGGCTGCACGCAGGGACCCCGCACCGCGCGGAGGGATACAGCGTGTCACATGCAGTGACAGTAACACCGCGGCCAGCACTGGCTGCACGCAGGGACCCCGCACCGCGCGGAGGGATACAGCGTGTCACATGCAGTGACAGTAACACCGCGGCCAGCACTGGCTGCACACAGGGACCCCGCACCGCGCGGAGGGATACAGCGTGTCACATGCAGTGACAGTAACACCGCGGCCAGCACTGGCTGCACGCAGGGACCCCGCACCGCGCGGAGGGATACAGCGTGTCACATGCAGTGACAGTAACACCGCGGCCAGCACTGGCTGCACACAGGGACCCCGCACCGCGCGGAGGGATACAGCGTGTCACATGCAGTGACAGTGACACCGCGGCCAGCACTGGCTGCACGCAGGGACCCCGCACCGCGCGGAGGGATACAGCGTGTCACATGCAGTGACAGTAACACCGCGGCCAGCACTGGCTGCACACAGGGACACCGCCCCGCGCGGAGGGATACAGCGTGTCACATGCAGTGACAGTGACACCGCGGCCAGCACTGGCTGCACGCAGGGACCCCGCACCGTGCGGAGGGATACAGCGTGTCACATGCAGTGACAGTAACACCGCGGCCAGCACTGGCTGCACGCAGGGACCCCGCACCGTGCGGAGGGATACAGCGTGTCACATGCAGTGACAGTGACACCGCGGCCAGCACTGGCTGCACGCAGGGACACCGCCCCGCGCGGAGGGATACAGCGTGTCACATGCAGTGACAGTGACACCGCGGCCAGCACTGGCTGCACGCAGGGACCCCGCACCGCGCGGAGGGATACAGCGTGTCACATGCAGTGACAGTAACACCGCGGCCAGCACTGGCTGCACACAGGGACACCGCCCCGCGCGGAGGGATACAGCGTGTCACATGCAGTGACAGTAACACCGCGGCCAGCACTGGCTGCACGCAGGGACCCCGCACCGTGCGGAGGGATACAGCGTGTCACATGCAGTGACAGTAACACCGCGGCCAGCACTGGCTGCACGCAGGGACCCCGCACCGTAATATGTCCTGTGTTGTTGTTCATCTGAGGTTGTATTTACCTAAGTTTAAGACCTGCTAAGGAACAGATGATTGTTGTTATGTCCTGATATGTAAAACCATGGAATTCAAGGAGGGTGTACTTTCTTTTTCACACCTCTGTGTGTGTTTAGTGCAGGGTGCTTAATGCAGAGTCCTCCGCTTGCCTCCTCGTTGGCTTCTCCATCCCAAGTGTGTGCAGTGACATCATCAGTGACATCATCAGTGTCACCATCAGTGACATCATCAGTGACATCATCAGTGACATCATCAGTGACACCATCAGTGACACCATCAGTGACATCATCAGTGACATCATCAGTGACACCATCAGACTTGAATCTCTGCCTCTAGTACGAGCTCCATGCTGACAGCAAGGCCCGGAGGCCTGAAGCCCCTGGGCAAAGGGCAACAGGACTGCCTGACAAGTGGGGGGGGGGGGGGGAGGGGGGAGCTTAATGTTGCGGTGAAAGGGGGGAGGAGTGGGGAGGGGGCCTAGGTTATATCTGTGCTGGAAGGAGAATTTGCATACCTCTTTGCAGGGCCTGCTGGGAATGTTGTGGGGCTCGGTGCAGGGCAGCGGGGCTCTGTAACTCTCTTACCTTCTCCTTCTCTTCCTGCAGTGTCCCTCACCATGGCGCCGCATCGTCAAACGGCCATGACAACGGGACGTCACGTGGCGTCGCGACGTCATGCGGTGTCACATAGTCACGGCAACGTGGAGCTACAGGGGCCCGTTGTCATAGCAACATGACGCGCATGAAGTCAAGGATGTCGCATGATGTCCCGTTGTCATGGCAACGCGACGCCATGTGACATCACGGCGCCATGATGATGGAAACTGCAGGAGGAGATGGCGAAGGAGAAGGTAAGAGAGTGACGGAGGCTTGGTGCAGTGGCACCGCCATCACGCCGGTCCCGCCTCTATGAATCCGGACCTGCGAGACGCCCCTCCCTCCCTGTTCACAATGTTATTCTTGTGATTAGTATTTGTTGTGCTGACCGTGTTATTGCTTGTTGCAGCTTGGCGGGCAGGGGTCAGTTAGAGTCAGAAGTGACCCTGGCGGAAGGTTGACTCCCTAGGGTGAGTTCCGAGGTACCTTCATTAGTCATTTGGGGAAGGCGGGGTCATACGTGGCTTGGGCGGTCGGTATGGCAGTGACCTTCCAGTGGTGGTGTTTGTTTGGGGCCAAATGGTTTGGGCGGGTACTTTGCAAGTGGATACAAGCCGGGGGTATCCCTCTGGCTTATGGAAGCGGACGGAGCATCTTAGCAGGGTACCCCAAGTTTGGTTCTTGTGTATAATCTTAATAAAGCTGCGACCTGTTTCTCCCAACCACATCTGTGTCATTAATATAAGAGGTGTTTGTGGGGAGTTCAGGGCGTACCTCACCCCCAAGGGTCAAGGGATAGGCAAGTCATAGCTATCATGAGGTTCTGTCCCTCTGGGTTTCCCCGTGACATAGTAGCTACGTCCCCCCCCACCCCCCAAATGCCTCTTTTCTTAGGGCAGATCCTTGGGAGCGCAGCACGCGAGCTGAACTGATGGGTGACTCCTCCCCTTCCATCGTCGACGCGGTGACGTGATTGGAGCGGCACTCAAAGGGTTAACAGTGCACATTTACTACTCCTGTGTCTGGGAGCCTCCCAACATACCGCTTAGAGTGTAAGCTCTTCGCGGCAGGGCGTACATTGTCATGCACCTGACGCTCTTCTCCCCAGTGTTTCTCATTGGCTGACCTTGTGTGGTCATGTTGCAAAGCGCCGCGTACGCTGCTATACAAATAAAATGCTGCACTGCGTCCGTCTCCCCTCTCCCCCCGGCCATGCGGCTGTGTCCCGGGGCGGGGGGAAGTTCTCCCAATTTAGAAAGGGGATGTGTAGGACGGGCCTGCGGGGACGTGGATGTTTGGACGGACGGAAATGCTGAATCTGGTCGAGTTCCCCCCCCACCTTTAAGCTGCATTAGAAAGAATAGGGAAACCACAGTGTCAGTGAGTAAGTGGCAAGTAGGGAAAAAACCAACGTATTAATCAGACGGCGGGTCACATGAGTTAGAAAACACTGCAGAGCACAGCTGGGAAGGGTTAACCCCTTTGTTGACAGAAGAGGCCTCGTTGCTGTCATTGGGTCACTCTTGTCCTACACGGGATTGACCCTAAAAAGGAGCAATCCCGCCAAAATGTTACCCTGATTTTCTTCCCTAGTTGGAACCAGGAGGTCCGCCCAGCGTTGAACCTGCTCTAGTTACGGGTGAAGATAACAGGTGCGCCCTCATGGAAAATTCAATATGGCTACCAGTATTGTCCAATAGGAAGCGGCAACCAATGAGTTTGCGGCTTCCTACGGCCCGCGGATCCCACCAGAATTAGCAGCCATTTTGTTTCCCCGGGAGGGTGGAATTTTATCCTTGTTTCATTATCATTAAGTATCTCGGGATCCAGGGTGGTCCGAGGTTGACAATTTCTCGGTTCTGTTGTGGAGCACCCTCTGGTTCCAATGATGTAAAATCTCCCACGTGGGAATGCTGTTTTAACCCATTAAACATGTCACTGTCATTAGGAAACATCGGTCCTGTGTGGACCTGACCCGTTAACTATGTCACCATTATTAAGTCACATTGGTCCTACTTGGGACTCATCCCCCAACCATGTCCCTGCCATTAGGTCACTTTGGGCCAACGTGGGTCTAGCTGACCCTTTAACCCAGCGGTTAAACTTCAGCCCTCAAGACCCACCAACAGGTCAGGTTTTCAGGATATCCCTGCCTCACACTGTGCTGAAGCAGGCTCTTCCACTGAGCCACCTGTGCTGACGCAGGGTATCCTTAAAACCTGTCCTGTTGGGGGGTCTTGAGGACTGGAGTTCAGAACCCCCTGCTTTACCCCATTAAACACGGTCACTGTCATTAAGTCACTTTGGTGCTACTGAGGATTGGCTGTTTTCCTGCTCCTGAAGGGGGTATACGGGAGTGTTGGGTTATAGGCGGGGGCGGTGGTGTCAATCAAGGAGGAGAAGGGGCCATCATGGACAGATGATCAGGCCTCAAAATTGCCCTGGCCCTGTCCTATTAATGTGAATGGTCGGTAAGGTGCCTCATAGCTTAGCACCGTTTAGTAAACACGTGGATCCCAGTCTCTGTGTACTGTAAGCACGGTGTCTGGATCATACAGGTTGGAGGGTGCATGAGTACACGGTGTCGGCTACTGGTAACCTTAGCAAACTGAGCCCCTTGATCTGTCATGTGCGGTTGTGCACATATATAACACGCGATGTTTTAGCAGGGTGTGATTCCTTTTATTGGACCGACATTCTTCAGAAACACTGCCATGACTGAACACAGAGTCTCTTCTATGGAAAGGAGACAGCCCAAGGATAAACCTGGGTGGGTGGGGGAGAGAGACAGAAAGAGAGCGAGAGGAGAGGGAGAGGGGAGAGGGGGGAGGAGGAGAGAGGGAGGAGAGAGAAAGATGAAGAGAGAGAGAGAGGAGGGAAAGGAGAGAGAAAAAGGAAAGAGAGAAAGAAGAGAGAGGCGTCAGAGAAAAGAGAGAGGGGAGAGGGGTGTTTTTTGGTTAAGAAATGTTATTTAATTTCCCCATTATTTATGTTCTTACCGCACATGGGAACCCTAAGGTATAATATCTATTGTATAGTTATATGTATGCACAGTCTTATTTATAAAGCGCCAACAATGTACACAGCACTTTACAAAAGAGGCAATACAATGCAGGGCATTACAACCAGTACAACCAACCTCACACTGATGAGACCCACAAGGTTCAAACAGCTGTCTGTGAATGGTTTCACTGGCTTGGCATCTAATCCCAGCAGAGAATTTGCATATAAGGCTGAGTCCATGCTCCCTGCTGGCTGCTGAGGCGCAGGGAAAGCGGGTGCTTTCCCTGGCCTTGCGGTTCCTTACCGCACGCGCTCTCAGCAGGCCGTCAGGGGGCGGGCCGGGGGCGGGCGCGTCAGTGGCCGGGGGCGGGCCAGTGACGTCACGGAGCTGGTTCGCCCTCATTGGGCGAACCGCTCACGTGACCGGCCTGTCTCGCCGGCAAGCGGGGGAATTTTAAATTCCCCTAAGACCTGCGCTTCCGCAAGCGCGCGGAAGCGCAGGTGAGCCCCTACTAAAGCCGCTCTAATTGCGGCTGTAGGGGCTCAGTGCTGAGCGGGAGCGCGCGTCAGCACGCTTCCGCCAGCAAGCAGCAAACATGGCCGAGGCCTAAGGGTTCCTTGTAAAAATGGATTTCAGGCAAAAGGTGACGCATTGTGTTCTCTCTCTCTCTCTCTCTCTCTCTCTCGTATAAATGCCTAATAAAAAAATTTGAAACAAAAAAAAACCAATACAGACAGCATAAGCTTATAGGGGTCCATGTCATATGTATTTGAAGTAAAAGGTGGCACTGTGTGCTCATTGGCATGTAATTTCCCAGAATCCCTTGCTGCAATGGTAGCACTGTATGCTAGGTGATAATGGTGAAAGGCAGGGTTGCAGCCGGAGCAATGCACTGCAGGCCCATCTGGCTACAAATGGGTTAATTAATAAGAGCTCAGTGTAATTAACGAGAGCCCGGGTTAAAAAGGCTGCGAAACTACATTAGATAATCGCTGAAGGACATAAAGGAAAAAGCAAAAGTATTTACTACACGTGTCCTTCCCTGCTTTTATTTTTTATTGTGCAATTGAGAGTTTTAAGCATCTGTAAACAAGGGCGGGGTAGAGGGGGTTAGATTGGTTTAACCTCTTGAGTGCTGCATGATACTGACACGTACTAACCTAAAGGTCACCCTTGGAGGAAGGGGGAGGGGGGCTAAGGCTTCTAGCCGCATCTGCCAAAGTATTGAAAAGATCAGTAACCTAGAAGGGGCATATTGGGTTGGTGGTTCCCTCCGAAAAATCCCAGAATCCCCTGGGGTCTGTTTGGTTCGCCTGTTGGTTATAAATCTCTTTGTCAGCAACTGCGTGGAACCTCGGGGGCGTCATTAACAATGGTGGGCGGTTTCTCCAACACAGGAGCCCGGGGAATGGGAAGCCAGGAGCCCCAGGGAATGGGAAGCCAGGAGCCCCAGGGAATGGGCAGCCATGAGCCCCAGGGAAAGGGAATCCATGAGCCCCAGGGAAAGGGAATCCATGAGCCCCAGGGAATGGGCAGCCATGAGCCCCAGGGAATGGGAAGCCAGGAGCCCCCAGGGAATGGGAAGCCATGAGCCCCAGGAAATGGGCAGCCAGGAGCCCCAGGGAATGGGCAGCCATGAGCCCCAGGGAATTGGCAGCCATGAGCCCCAGGGAATGGGAAGCCATGAGCCCCAGGGAATGGGCAGCCATGAGCCCCAGGGACTGGGCAGCCAGGAGCCCCAGGGAATGGGCAGCCATGAGCCCCAGGGAATGGGCAGCCAGGAGCCCCAGGGAATGGGCAGCCATGAGCCCCAGGGAATGGGCAGCCAGGAGCCCCAGGGAATGGGCAGCCAGGAGCCCCAGGAAATGGGCAGCCATGTGCCCCAGGGAATGGGAAGCCATGAGCCCCAGGGAATGGGCAGCCATGAGCCCCAGGGAATGGGCAGCCATGAGCCCCAGGGAATGGGAAGCCATGAGCCCCAGGGAATGGGCAGCCATGAGCCCCAGGAAATGGGCAGCCATGAGCCCCAGGGAATGGGCAGCCATGAGCCCCAGGGAATGGGCAGCCATGAGCCCCAGGGAATGGGAAGCCAGGAGCCCCAGGGAATGGGCAGCCATGAGCCCCAGGGAATGGGAAGCCATGAGCCCCAGGGAATGGGCAGCCATGAGCCCCAGGAAATGGGCAGCCATGAGCCCCAGGGAATGGGCAGCCATGAGCCCCAGGGAATGGGCAGCCATGAGCCCCAGGGAATGGGAAGCCATGAGCCCCAGGGAATGGGAATCCATGAGCCCCAGGGAATGGGCAGCCATGAGCCCCAGGGAATGGGAAGCCATGAGCCCCAGGGAATGGGCAGCCATGAGCCCCAGGGAATGGGAAGCCATGAGCCCCAGGGAATGGGCAGCCAGGAGCCCCAGGGAATGGGAAGCCATGAGCCCCAGGGAATGGGCAGCCATGAGCCCCAGGGAATGGGCAGCCAGGAGCCCCAGGGAATGGGAATCCATGAGCCCCAGGGAATGGGCAGCCATGAGCCCCAGGGAATGGGCAGCCAGGAGCCCCAGGGAATGGGAAGCCATGAGCCCCAGGGAATGGGCAGCCAGGAGCCCCAGGGAATGGGAAGCCAGGAGCCCCAGGGAATGGGCAGCCAGGAGCCCCAGGGAATGGGAAGCCAGGAGCCCCAGGGAATGGGCAGCCAGGAGCCCCAGGGAATGGGATGCCAGGAGCCCCAGGGAATGGGAAGCCAGGAGCCCCAGGGAATGGGCAGCTAGGAGCCCCAGGGAATGGGCAGCCAGGAGCCCCAGGGAATGGTAAGTCATGAGCCCCAGGGAATGGGCAGCCAGGAGCCCCAGGGAATGGGAAGCCATGAGCCCCAGGGAATGGTAAGTCATGAGCCCCAGGGAATGGGCAGCCAGGAGCCCCAGGGAATGGGCAGCCAGAAGCCCCAGGGAATGGGCAGCCATGAGCCCCAGGGAATGGGCAGCCATGAGCCCCAGGGAATGGGAAGCCATGAGCCCCAGGGAATGGGCAGCCAGGAGCCCCAGGGAATGGGAAGCCAGGAGCACCAGGGAATGGGCAGCCATGAGCCCCAGGGAATGGGCACCAGGGAGCCCCAGGGAATGGGAAGCCATGTGCCCCAGGGAATGGGAATCTATGAACCCCAGGGAATGGGCAGCCATGAGCCCCAGGGAATGGGCAGCAGGGAGCCCCAGGGAATAGGAAGCCAGGAGCCCCAGGGAATGGGCAGCCATGAGCCCCAGGGAATGGGCAGCCAGGAGCCCCAGGGAATGGGCAGCCATGAGCCCCAGGGAATGGGAAGCCATGAGCCCCAGGGAATGGGCAGCCAGGAGCCCCAGGGAATGGGAAGCCAGGAGCCCCAGGGAATGGGCAGCCAGGAGCCCCAGGGAATGGGAAGCCATGAGCCCCAGGGAATGGGAAGCCATGAGCCCCAGGGAATGGGAATCCAGGAGCCCCAGGGAATGGGCAGCCAGGAGCCCCAGGGAATGGGAAGCCATGAGCCCCAGGGACTGGGCAGCCAGGAGCCCCAGGGAATGGGCAGCCAGGAGCCCCAGGGAATGGACAGCCATGAGCCCCAGTGAATGGGAAGCCAGGAGCCCCAGGGAATGGGCAGCCATGAGCCCCAGGGAATGGGAAGCCATGAGCAGTGGAGCCACCCCTTCCCTCTTCTGTCTGTGCTATTGGCAGTGTCATTTGGGGGGGGGCATGTGTCAGGGCGGAGGAGCAGCCCCATGGGTATTACCTGGTGCCTGGGGGGCTGTTCTTCTCTCCCTTGGCACAGCGACATAGTTGTTTCCTGCCCACCCTCCCTGTTTTTGGTTAGCACCAGTAATGCACGTCCCGTCGGCGCACGGTTGGGGATTGTCGGTAGGCGTTGGTGGGGTATTTACTGGGTGTGGTGTATTTCTGTGTATTTGTAAAAAAAAAATCAAGTGAAAATAAAGAAAGATGAAAATAAATAAAAAGTGGGAAAGAAAAATGGAAATGGAGAAATAACAATTGAAGTTCGTTACTTCGGGGTTTGTTTCGTTATTAATTTGTCACAGCTGCGAAGGGGGGGGGGGGTTCGTGGGCACCGAGCTGGGTCCTACGGCAGGCGGTGGGCTAATGCCCTGGGTGGCTGCGGGCAGATGGCGTAATGCCCGGTTTGGTATATATTACCATGGTGGCTGAACCGGTTATCCGGCCAGAGGGGGTGGGCCACAGGACACGTGTATGCGTGGGCTCAAGATACAGCCACGGGCACTGTGGCACGGTTGGGTCTACGAGTTATATATACAATGTTTATATGTTTGAGTTTAATAAAAGCGGTGGTCGTTATACCCCATATACGGAGTGGCGTGTTATATGTGTCCGTCTGTTATTGGGGGAGGAAAGGGGGGCGTCCGCAGGTCAGTCACTGAACAGTGTGTCACATTTTAACAATAAACACACAGCTGTGAAGGGGAAACACATCTCTTACAGCAAGTAGAAAAATACAATGCCTAGAAAGTGCCCCCCACCCCCTTAATATGGGTAACGCGTGGTTAACGATGCATCAACCTCTATGCACGTGAATAAGACTTTCTGCATTGTGAAGTTACTCAGCGTTTCCTTAGACGGAATAGGGCGGGCACATTAACCTCTTCACTGCCAGGGGCCTGTGTGGAGCGCCGCAGAATTAATTAACTGCTGACCCAGCGGCCCGTCTGGTTCTGGTATCTGCCTTTGTGAGCATGATCTGAAGGAGGAGGGTTAGTCAGAGCGTCTCATTCTGCTGGGTACCAATTATATAGCGCTCACAGTGTACACAGTGCTGTACATTGGGGTTTGCAGGCACAGCAGCGTACATGCACCAAAGATCTTACAATTTAATTGTGGTGCCTAAGGCATAGGGAGATAAAAGGATTTGCCCAAGAGCTGACACGGGGAGTTATATAGTTACATAGTTACATATAGTTACATAGTTACATAGTTACATAGTAGATGAGGTTGAAAAAAGACGTACGTCCATCAAGTTCAACCTATGCTAAATTTAGACCACAGATATTTATCCTATATCTGTAATTACAGTTTATTGATCCACAAATACAAATCCCTCTTGTGAGCACAAGTCTCAGACAGGCCTGCAACCCTGCCCTTCCCCATTATCTCTTAACCAGAACGCCCTCCTACTGTCTCTGTACGTTCTCCCGACTTACCAATTAGATTGTAAGCTCTGCGGAGCAGGGACTCCTTTTTCCTACTGTTACTATTATGTCTGAAGCGCTTCTCCCCATTATGTGTTATTTGTATTATTTGCTATTTATATGATTGTCACGTGTATCACTGCTGCGAAGCGCTATGTACATTAACGGCGCTGTACAAATAAAGACAGACACACACACACACTATGGTTAGGTGGCTGTATTTCTCAACGTACAAAAGAAGGGAAAAAAAGATCACACGAACAAAAAAGGGATTTGTTCTCTTTAATAAAAGAAATGAAAGGATCACCATCGTTTTAACAATGCTACGATCACCAGTGAGATGCCAGAGAAGCTTCAGCTTTAATAAATGGTTTAAACACAGTAGTGTGTGTGTGACCTGGCTAACCGTGGCAGAGCGTTAGAAGTCATGTACAGGTATAGTAAGAAACACGCTAGGAGCTGGTTCAGGCTGGATGTCCTGTTGTTCGTTGAAACACTTGTCCTTTGAGGTAGGTGGAGACCTGCGGAAGAGAGGAAAGTTCTGCAGCCGGCTCGCTCTGCTCAGACAAGGCAGGGCCAGGCTCTGAGAAACCGGCGCAATCTTCCCTGTGTCTGGACGGAGCCGGGACACGCGTCACGCGTCTCTCGGCGACTCTGTGTTTGTTGGTAAAGAGAGGAGGGAGACGGGGACAAAAGGGGCCTGTGATGCAGCTTCCTGTGACCCTCTCGTCCTGAGGGATCGCAGAGGAGAAGACAGATGTGGGTTTGTACAGCAAGTGCCAAAATAAGCAAACTCAATAAGAGGTCCCTTGTGCTCAAAGCGAGATCCCACTAACAAGGGGACTTCATTACATGGACCGGCTGATCTGCATCGAAGCGCCTAAGGCTGCGCTTATAGCGCCAGCGTCGCTGACGTCAGGCTGCGGTCGCTGGAAAAATCAAATTGAAATGACTTCCAGCGATCGCGACCAAGCCGTCGCATCAATGCATTTGTTTTGGCGCGACGCCGCTGTCGCTGGCACTATAAGCGCGGCCTAAAGCAGCGCTCCTGGCTCGGGTCTCTGGAGCTGAACTGAGTTAATTTCAGCTCCCTCCGGGGACCGTCTGCTTCCCGAGATACTTATCACGGAAGGGGATACTGGTCGGTCTAGGCTGCGACCAAATGGCCACTGGCGCTCCACCACCATAACGACTGACCACAGGGCGAGCCGCCGCAGGTCAGCTCAGCGCCATTGCCTTCTGCATGTCCTCAGCACCTCTCCTAGCCAGACACCTCCCCCGCAGCGTGTCCTCAGCGCCTCTCCCAGCCAGGCACCTCCCCCGCAGCATGTCCTCAGCGCCTCTCCCAGCCGCAGGGCACCTCCCCCGCAGCATGTCCTCAGCACCTCTCCTAGCAAGGCACCTCCCCGCAGCATGTCCTCAGCGCCTCTCCCAGCCAGGCACCTCCCCTGCAGCATGTCCTCAGCGCCTCTCCCAGCCGGGCACCTCCCCCGCAGCATGTCCTCAGCACCTCTCCCAGCCAGGCACCTCCCCCGCAGCGTGTCCTCAGTGCCTCTCCCAGCCAGGCACCTCCCCCGCAGCATGTCCTCCGCGCCTCTCCCAGCCAGGCACCTCCCCGCAGCATGTCCTCAGCGCCTCTCCCAGCCAGGCACCTCCCCCGCAGCGTGTCCTCAGCGCCTCTCCCAGCCGCGCACCTTCCCCGCAGCATGTCCTCAGCGCCTCTCCCAGCCAGGCACCTCCCCCGCAGCGTTTACTCAGCGCCTCTCCCAGCCAGGCACCTCCCCCGCAGCATGTCCTCCGCGCCTCTCCCAGCCAGGCACCTCCCCGCAGCATGTCCTCAGCGCCTCTCCCAGCCAGGCACCTCCCCCGCAGCGTGTCCTCAGCGCCTCTCCCAGCCGCGCACCTTCCCCGCAGCATGTCCTCAGCGCCTCTCCCAGCCAGGCACCTCCCCCGCAGCATGTCCTCCGCGCCTCTCCCAGCCAGGCACCTCCCCGCAGCATGTCCTCCGCGCCTCTCCCAGCCAGGCACCTCCCCGCAGCATGTCCTCAGCGCCTCTCCCAGCCAGGCACCTCCCCCGCAGCATGTCCTCAGCGCCTCTCCCAGCCCCAGGGCACCTCCCCTGCAGCGTGTCCTCAGTGCCTCTCCCAGCCGGGCACCTCCCCCGCAGCGTGTCCTCAGCGCCTCTCCCAGCCGGGCACCTCCCCCGCAGCGTGTCCTCAGCACCTCTCCCAGCCGGGCACCTCCCCCGCAGCTTGTCCTCAGCGCCTCTCCCAGCCAGGCACCTCCCCCGCAGCATGTCCTCAGCACCTCTCCCAGCCGGGCACCTCCCCCGCAGCGTGTCCTCAGCACCTCTCCCAGCCGGGCACCTCCCCCGCAGCGTGTCCTCAGCGCCTCTCCCAGCCGCAGGACACTTCCGCCGCAGCATGTCCTCAGCGCCTCTCCCAGCCGCAGGACACCTCCGCCGCAGCATGTCCTCAGCGCCTCTCCCAGCCTGGCACCTCCCCCGCAGCGTGTCCTCAGCGCCTCTCCCAGCCGCAGGACACCTCCGCCGCAGCATGTCCTCAGCGCCTCTCCCAGCCACAGGGCACCTCCCCTGCAGCATGTCCTCAGCGCCTCTCCCAGCCGCACCTCCGCCGCAGCGTGTCCTCAGCGCCTCTCCCAGCCGCACCTCCGCCGCAGCGTGTCCTCAGCGCCTCTGCCAGCCGCAGCATACCTCCACCGCTCCAACATGCAGGAGACACATGGGGAGGCCGCCAGCAACCAGGACACTTTTTTTTATTTCCTGTGCACTGCGCGGATGCCTGACACTGCGCATGGGAGTGGCAAGGGTATGCTGCGGCTGGAGAGGTGCTGAGGACATGCTGCGGCAGAGGTTCCCGGCTGAGGGAGGGGGTGCCTGGCTGGGAGAGGTGCTGAGGACATGCTGCGGCAGAGGTTCCCGGCTGAGGGAGGTGGTGCCTGGCTGGGAGAGGTGCTGAGGACATGCTGCGGCAGAGGTTCCCGGCTGAGGGAGGTGGTGCCTGGCTGGGAGAGGTGCTGAGGACATGCTGCGGCAGAAGTTCCCGGCTGAGGGAGGTGGTGCCTGGCTGGGAGAGGTGCTGAGGACATGCTGCGGCAGAGGTTCCCGGCTGAGGGAGGTGGTACCTGGCTGGGAGAGGTGCTGAGGACATGCTGCGGTAGAAGTTCCCGGCTGAGGGAGGTGGTGCCTGGCTGGGAGAGGTGCTGAGGACATGCTGCAGCAGAGGTTCCCGGCTGAGGGAGGTGGTGCCTGGCTGGGAGAGGTGCTGAGGACATGCTGCGGCAGAGGTTCCTGGCTGAGGGAGGTGGTGCCTGGCTGGGAGAGGTGCTGAGGACATGCTGCGGCAGAAGTTCCCGGCTGAGGGAGGTGGTGCCTGGCTGGGAGAGGTGCTGAGGACATGCTGCGGCAGAGGTTCCTGGCTGAGGGAGGTGGTGCCTGGCTGGGAGAGGTGCTGAGGACATGCTGCGGCAGAAGTTCCCGGCTGAGGGAGGTGGTGCCTGGCTGGGAGAGGTGCTGAGGACATGCTGCGGCAGAGGTTCCTGGCTGAGGGAGGTGGTGCCTGGCTGGGAGAGGTGCTGAGGACATGCTACGGCAGAGGTTCCCGGCTCAGGGAGGTGGTGCCTGGCTGGGAGAGGTGCTGAGGACATGCTGCAGCAGAGGTTCCCGGCTGAGGGAGGTGGTGCCTGGCTGGGAGAGGTGCTGAGGACATGCTGCGGCAGAGGTTCCCGGCTGAGGGAGGTGGTGCCTGGCTGGGAGAGGTGCTGAGGACATGCTGCGGCAGAAGTTCCCGGCTGAGGGAGGTGGTGCCTGGCTGGGAGAGGTGCTGAGGACATGCTGCGGCAGAGGTTCCTGGCTGAGGGAGGTGGTGCCTGGCTGGGAGAGGTGCTGAGGACATGCTACGGCAGAGGTTCCCGGCTCAGGGAGGTGGTGCCTGGCTGGGAGAGGTGCTGAGGACATGCTGCGGCAGAGGTTCCCGGCTGAGGGAGGTGGTGCCTGGCTGGGAGAGGTGCTGAGGACATGCTGCGGCAGAGGTTCCCGGCTGAGGGAGGTGGTGCCTGGCTGGGAGAGGTGCTGAGGACATGCTGCGGCAGAGGTTCCCGGCTCAGGGAGGTGGTGCCTGGCTGGGAGAGGTGCTGAGGACATGCTGCGGCAGAGGTTCCCGGCTCAGGGAGGTGGTGCCTGGCTGGGAGAGGTGCTGAGGACATGCTGCGGCAGAAGTTCCCGGCTGAGGGAGGTGGTGCCTGGCTGGGAGAGGTGCTGAGGACATGCTGCGGCAGAGGTTCCCGGCTGAGGGAGGTGGTGCCTGGCTGGGAGAGGTGCTGAGGACATGCTGCGGCAGAGGTTCCTGGCTGAGGGAGTTGGTGCCTGGCTGGGAGAGGTGCTGAGGACATGCTGCGGCAGAGGTTCCTGGCTGAGGGAGTTGGTGCCTGGCTGGGAGAGGTGCTGAGGACATGCTACGGCAGAGGTTCCCGGCTCAGGGAGGTGGTGCCTGGCTGGGAGAGGTGCTGAGGACATGCTGCGGCAGAGGTTCCCGGCTGAGGGAGGTGGTGCCTGGCTGGGAGAGGTGCTGAGGACATGCTGCGGCAGAGGTTCCCGGCTCAGGGAGGTGGTGCCTGGCTGGGAGAGGTGCTGAGGACATGCTGCGGCAGAAGTTCCCGGCTGAGGGAGGTGGTGCCTGGCTGGGAGAGGTGCTGAGGACATGCTGCGGCAGAGGTTCCCGGCTGAGGGAGGTGGTGCCTGGCTGGGAGAGGTGCTGAGGACATGCTGCGGCAGAGGTTCCTGGCTGAGGGAGTTGGTGCCTGGCTGGGAGAGGTGCTGAGGACATGCTGCGGCAGAGGTTCCTGGCTGAGGGAGGTGGTGCCTGGCTGGGAGAGGTGCTGAGGACATGCTGCGGCAGAGGTTCCCGGCTGAGGGAGGTGGTGCCTGGCTGGGAGAGGTGCTGAGGACATGCTGCGGCAGAGGTTCCTGGCTGAGGGAGTTGGTGCCTGGCTGGGAGAGGTGCTGAGGACATGCTGCGGCAGTGACGGTGAGGTGACCTGCGGCCACTCGCCCTGCGGTCAGTGTGACAGTAGGGGTAAATGTGGCTTTCGTTAATAAAGAGTCAAGCCTGCCATTACCACTACGTGTCGATAATTCATCAGTATTATGTTATATATGTATGTATATCTGTATTGTACACCTGGTTCCAGCACCTCAGGGACTAGGGGTTAATTTGGTTGCAGGAGAAATGTTGCAAAAGTTTTCTGGGACCTTTCCCTGTAACAGTTTCTGTGTTTCTCTTTTTAATGTGGCATTTCTACCCACCAATCAGGGGCTGGGCACAGAGACAGCTCCTGGCTCTGAATGTTTCAATGTTGTGGGATAAGGGTATAAAAAGGTGGGAAGGGAGACCTCTAGTTAGCTTAAGCTCTGCTGGTGATTTCCAGCTGCAGATGCAGAGCTCCAGTGCTGGTCCCAGGTCTGAAGACCAGTCCATGTAGGCACTGTGCAGGAAGAACGACAAGGGAAATCTCTGCAACTAGGTCCCTGCAACTAGGTCTGCAGGGTATCCCCAGTTTCCCCCGGTTGAGTATGTGTGTCTGTTTATTTGTACAATTGTGGATAATCTTTCTCCAATAAATGAATTTGATAAACTCTTTGTGTTTCTGTCTGGCGAGTTGACCCCCGGTATTAGTCCTGGTAGTTATGCTGGTAGCAGCCCTGGTGGTGCTTGTCAGGGCTATAAAAATCGCGGCTTTAAATGTCCCTTGTGGCTTCCTATTGGCCCATGTAATGCGGGATTTTTTAACTGTGGAGAGATATCGGCACCACTACGGAGGTAAGAACCGCGGGAAGCAGGAGAGCCCCTACTTCAAACCTATTAAAAACAAAACTAAAACAAAGAAAGAAAGCGCCGGACCTGTAGGGGGAGGGGTGGCATGACGTAAGGCCCCTCCCCTAAGTAGTTGTGAGGTCAAGATTGGGGGTGTGGGTTAGAGGGGTATTTAAGGTAGGGGGAAGGGATCCTACCTTTCTACAAAGATTCATCTTCAGTGAAGTTGGTTCCTGTGTCCTGTTCTTGAGGCCTAGGTGCTGTATGGCAGCGCACCATGGAGGAAAGACAAGGTCAGATGGCCCAGCTGAGTATGTGGCGTAAGGTCCGGTGGTCAAAGATGGCGGAGGGGAAGCAGCAGTAGGAGAGCTGCAGGAAGAGGCGAGGCGCACGGTCCAGAGTGGCTGCTGGCCCGAGGGTCCGACTGTGAGTTGGAAGTGTCGGCTGGGGAGGTCAACCGATAGTGCAGAGGTGAGCCAGCAGTGTCCGATGTTGGCGGTGTGCTCCGGAAGCGGCGCAGACCGCGGGCCTTGGTGGAGATAACAGGGCCCAGGGTGGAGAGAGGGACAGGGCATGACATCATGGGAGGCGGAGCAAGGGGCGGGCTGCGAGACGCAGCCACTTCAGCATGGAGAGACGCAGCAGGCCCCGCAGCAGAGAACGGTATAAGCACCGGCGCTCACAGCTTCCGCTGAGGCTCAGCCCTTCAGGAGAGGAGCGGAAGGCAGAAGGATTGGCAAGAGGATCCATGACAGCTGAACTTGAATTTAAAGAAGGGAGTCGGGGGGTTCGGTGGTGGAGAAGTTTTTGGTGTGGGTCTCCTTATTCTTAAAGTTGAGAGAAAGGGATTTTATGAAGGATTTTGGGACTCATAGGGTGGGGGCAGATTGGAAGAGAGTAACCAGAACTAGGGATGAGCGGGCCCCAATTTTCGTCAGTCATGCTGGAAAAGATAGAGGGGGCGACTCAGGTAGTGCGTTTTTCAAGGTATAAAGCAAGGCTAGATAGTGTGGCCTTTGTGGGACCATTCACATTGGCGAGTTAGTGAGCGCATCTAAGAAAGGTGTCAGTGGATTACAGAATGATGATGTCATATGGGAGACCAGGTATGTGCTTTTAGGATCAGGAGATCGAGGATGGATCAGGCAGAAGTAGGCTCTCCTTGCGAAGGTTAGAAGGTAGTGGGATCTGTCTGGTAAGAAGGTGTGGGAGTACCAGTAGTATAGTCCATGGGTGTTGCTCCTTCCTTTTTGGTGCATGAAGACAGTTCTCCTTTGTCCCGTTTTCGATTGGTAAGGGTTTTGCAAAAATCTGCAGAAGAAGGGGGAGTTTGGGGACTTGAGACTTAATTGCAACTCTTGCAGGATTGGGGCGGTGTCAGAAGCCGCCAGGTGGGGAATTGGGGAGGCATCAATTAAGGAGTTGGGCAGGTGGTCATCTGGCCATTTTAGAGGTTAAATTAGACTGTGTGTAGATTAAGAACGTTAGTGGTTGATTTAGGTTATCTGTGCTTTGCCCAGGCCAACCTCCCCTGAGATGTTGCACAGGGGAAGGGTGAGCCCCCCGATATTGTGCGGTTGCATTTAGTCTGACATGATCTGGCGCTGGTCCAAACAGTGAACTCGATGCAGAATAGGCAAAGGGACATGTCGCAGTTAGTGTTGCTTTTTAAGTCCAGTTTGTGGTATAGTCAGAGGTGTCCCATAGGGTGAAGTGGTGTGGGACCAGGAGTGGTGCAGCCGTGGACAGGTATGAAGAAAGGGAATAAGGCGATGGCTGTCTTCATCAAGGAGCTAAGGGGTACAGCAGTAACGCATGTCAATCTGGAAGATGAACTTAAAGTTTTGCTCAGGGACGATTGCATTCGCCTTTCGGATATGGAGAACGATATCTTGATCCTGGCATGGCACACTAGAGAAGGCGGTGAGGCTGGTGGCGGCTCGCAAGGCCAGTGTAAGTCCAGCTAAATGATCTTGCTGCTGGGGGTGTGTGACACAGGGGGGACTCGGTCAGTATTGGCTCCAGGTGGTGAGGGACATGACCTCGTAAGTGAAAGTTTGAGGAAGGCGGTGCCATTGCCGGTTCGGGCGCCAGAATGGTGGTGTCCTTCCATATGGCATCCCTCAAGCTCTTGGTTTAATGGTAACGGAGCAATCTGGCTAGGTCCCCAGTATGGCTCATTGTAGTTTAATATGTTGTAGTATAATAAAGCTGCGACCGGTTTATCCTCCAAGAAGTTGTGTGGTTCTTTGGCACCGGTTCGAGGCGCGGGTAAGTCACGCGTCCCCAGGAATGCTGCTTTAATCGTCCTGGGTGAAACAGTCATGTTTACGTGCGAGTCCCAAGTATTGTTAAAAAGCCTGGAGCCCTCCAGTCAGAACCTCCTTCCGTAATCACACAGGGGAATTAGGACACGGTCTCTCAAGGATATTCACATAAGGGCATTTCCTCCTGGTACGAGAGAGGAGGTTGATGA
Organism: Ascaphus truei; assembly: GCF_040206685.1. Classification (NCBI taxonomy): domain Eukaryota; kingdom Metazoa; phylum Chordata; class Amphibia; order Anura; family Ascaphidae; genus Ascaphus; species Ascaphus truei. Next base: position 55,297,106 of record NC_134493.1, on the reverse strand, counting down.
TTGAGACCGGGGCCTTTTGTGTACGTGAAACTCAGATTATTAAACTCCCTTTACAGCAATGTACTGTAATACAGATGTGTATGTGTCGGAAATCTCAGAGGAAAAATCTGTTTTGATACCGGGCTTGTATACACGCTGTGTTCAGAAAAACGGGACACCTTTTATTTTTCATCTTGTCTTGCAGAAACAAATCCCTCAATTTCCATGATAATTTGAGTAATTATAGGTGTGTCACAGTAATCAGTGGCTCCCAACTCCAGTCCTCAGGGACCACTAACGGTGCAGGTTTTATGGATACCCCGGCTAGAGCACAGGTGGTTCAGTCAAAATGATGGGGCCACCTGTGCAAATGAGAGGATATCCTTAAATCCTGCACTGTTAGCAGTCCCTTGAGGACAAGTTGGGGACCGATCATTAGATTTAAGAATAATTTGATAATCTAATGTTCTTTGGAATTGGTAACGGCGTGATGACCTCATGAAGTGTATAGTTACATAATGGTGTTTAGCGCAGAAGATAAAGCATCTTATAAATGGGTGGAAACAGCAAGATTATGGTCTAAAACAGTGTACACAGCACTTGTTGTTGGCATAGTACAGTGACATCAATTTAGTTCACATCGGTTGATTGTCTACAGTGTGCTTCTTATATGGTGTTAATCTACATAACAGACCTGCAAGTTTCCCTGGGAATTGAGCGAGACATATATAAGGCCCGGGCCATAGAGGGGTGAGGCGATCCGAGCCGCGCTGACGCTGAGGCTCGCCTGCTGAAATCTGGGCGATTTCATGCCCATACAGGCGAGCCAGCGGGCGCGATCGGAGCTGGGGGGAGGTGGTTGGAGGCGGGGCAGTGACGTCGCTGGGCCAATCGCCCGCGACGCACTGACGTCGACGTCATGGCGCCGACATCACGGCGCCGTGACATCGACACTGCTGTGCTGTGATTGGAGGTTTTCAGCCGACAGTGCGCTGAAAAACAGCTTGGCGCTCGGCTGAAACCTCCATCTCGTCAGCACGCCTGCGGACGCTCGCGTGAGCCCCCTCTCAAGGCATCCTCATTGAGGATGCAGGGGCTCAGCGCGGAGCGTCCGCACGGCTCAGCATGGCCTGTCCGTCTATGGACTCGGCCTTAGATGTGTTGGAGAAACTAAAGGAATCCCCTTTTTTTCCCCCCTCGACAGTGAATATATCATTTTATTTATATAGCGCCAACAGTTTACACAGCACTCTACAAAATGACAACAAACGGTAAATAAAGCGCAAGAAATGGGGACAAGGGTAAAAGGAGATCCTGTTCCGAAGAGCTTACAATCTAAGTGGTATGTTGGGCGGCTTACCGGCACAGCAGGCGTAAAAGGGCATTTAATAAAAGTGCAAGCCCAAGAGGTCGCCGGCGTTTGGAATCCGTTGTAGAGATACTTTTTTTTTTAAAGCGCTGGATTTTCAGCTGGGGTTTGAATGTAGAAAGTGAAGGCGCACAGCGCATATCGAGTGGAAGGGCGATCCATAGGTACGGAGAGATTAGTGAGAAAGGGTTTAAGACGGGAGAGGGCTGTAGAGGTCAACTTATTGTATATCCGCCATAGTGACTGGGCCGTGTCCAGCTGAAATTCCCCATTCACGTCAATGAAATCTGTAGATATTGAATAAGCCCCTAAATTATTTGTTTAATGTATTATTTTCCCAGTGTGGCTGTTATAAGTAATATTACAGTAATCATTTATGTTACAATTATTTCACTTTCCCCCAGAACAGTCCCTGCTCATCTCCTCCTTATCCCCTCTCCTGGCTTCCAGATCACCTACTAAGTTCCCCTCCTTACCTTTGAGGCTCTCCCCTCATCTGCTCCTCCCTACATATCAGCTTTGATCTCTCGATATGTCCCTGCTCGTCTCCTGCGCTCTTAGGGTCGCCAGGCGGCTTCTCCTAAAATACTGGACTCAATGGTGAAAGGTGCGTCAGGTCACTATGTCCAGGGAGGTAATACCGGACACATACATGTCCAGTATTACAGCACCTCTCATTTTTTACTGGACAGTGTCCAAATACAGGACAGTCTGGTTCAATACTGGACACCTGGCAACCCTATGCGCTCTACCCATAGCTGTCTCCTTTCCACCCCTTTCCCCTCTACTGTTCTCTCTCACCTTAAACCCTTTAGCCCTCACCGCCCCTTACTGTGGGACTCGCTCACACTCAATATACGCCAAGCACTCTCCCTCCATCTTCAAGACAAACCTGAAAACCCACCTCTTTAATGAAGCACTCCAATAGCCTGGACTCATTGCTATTGACCCACAGACTCTCCTGCCAAGTACTGCCATCTACTGCACTAATTCCCTAACCTACTGTGTCTGTAACTCTCCCAACATACCACTTAGATTGTAAGCTCTCCGGGACAGAGATTTCCTTTCCTATTGTCTGACTTTGTTGCGCTTATTGTATCATACTTCCTGTACCGTATTGTCTTTATAACGTGCCGAGGGCACTGTGGGAGCTACTGTATACAGTACAAATAAAGACATACACACACACACACACACACACACACACACACACACACACACACACACACACACACACACACACACACACACACACACACACACACACACACACACACACACACACGTACTGCTGATACTGCAACTGTATGTTGCTTATATTTAACACAAAAATGTGGTATATGTTAGAAGTTTGTTCCAACAGGAATTCCTGGTTTAATGCAAATTGATGTTTATTTGTAGCTCTTATTTTAGAAATAGCAGAGGAGTGCCTTTCTGGGACCTGTATAATTCTCGAGAAAGCAAGAGAACCAAGATGAGTAACACAAGTATTACCTGGATGTCTTTCATCTTGCTTAATAAGCTTTCTTTTACTACAATTTCCCATTGATCAGGCATCAATGATTGTGGCTAGACATGCACAAATCTTAGCACGCTCAGAACCCCATCCCCCAGTATTATATACGTAAATAAAGGGGAAAAACAGGAAAAATGGGAGTTGAAGGTGAGAAATCGACAACAAAATCCAAATCCTAAGCTATGTCAGTTAAATACACACTAAGGAACTACTACATTAAGTTAATCCATAGAGGTTAATAAATGATTAATAATAATAATGAATAATTAATGATCCGCAGCTATTTGGGGAATCATCAAAGACAGTTCTGCGGGTGGCAATCATATCAAATGTTAAGTATAGAAAAGGGAAAAAAAAGCCAACGCGGATTAGATTTCTTTGAATAATAAGGTCAGATAACATGGAGATATTTGCCAATTTTTATAAAAATCTATATTCAAGACAAGACCCTGTGAATTTTGAAAACAAAAACCATTTTGGGGCCGACATCCATCCAACGAAGATCGGTAGAGAAGATTTTGAATGGCGAAATGCCTCTTTTACATCTTTAGAGGGTAATAAACGTTTAAAAATACTTTAATAGCCCCAGGTTCGCATGGCTACTCTGTGTTATGTGTAGCCCCGGTGCCCTCCATGCCCTTGGGACCCCCCTCTCTGAGTGCCGAGCGGTCGCGGGTGCCGCCGGAGGCAGTGGCGGACCAGCCGGCACAACACGAGGGTGGGGGCCAGTGCAGGGAGCGCTCGGTGTCCCTGGAGCTCCGGCGGCGCTCCCGGTCAGTGGGGGCCGCCATTGCGGATGCGCGCGCATGCGCTGGACAGAGTAGGGACGGGGAAGGAAGGGTGCAGGGAGCGAGTGAAGCTCCTGCACCGAGTAAGGTCCCCCACATCCCAGGTAGGCCCCAACTCCCCACCAGGATAGTGGGTAATTGATAAGGGACGGCCCCAGGTTAGGGACTCTGCCCTTAGTGAGTGTCAGTGTGCTGTCTTGTCAGAGTCACGGCTGTCAGTGCTGTGAGGTCTGACAAGAAGGCACAGGGTTTGTGCAGCACGTTCGCTGCAGGCAGCAAGTAGGTTGCAGCGCGTGGCTGCAAGTGCTGCGAGTGCTAGTTATTAGTTAGAGTCAGGACTGGGAAGAGCTAGGGGAGCGGAGCAGGCCATTAACCCCTTAGGTCCCAGATAGGTCCTCACTCCCCAGTTTGTGGTGCTACAGGGACAGGCCCTAGGTTAGGGACCCTGTCACAGTAGCGCTAGAATTAGATAGGGACCCAGCGGACGCTGCGCTTCCCGAGAGAAGACTTGGGCTCAAGTCTGTGCCCAGAGACAGAGACCATCTCCAGGGTGGGATCGCCCCTGGCGGACCCCGGACAACGAACCACCGGATCAGACGGAGATCACTAAGCAGCAGATCCTTTATGAAGTCCGTTGCAGGCCCGAGCACTGGAGTGCTCGGCAGGTAACTCTGATCTACACGTGCACCAACAGGCCTAGTAGTTTCCTCAGTGACTGCGCAATCACACATATCCGCTCTCTATAGAGTGCTGGACATTGTGTGGGGGTTTACTGGACACGGGGTGGGATCACCCGGTGAAGGTGGGAGAGTTATATGTGTCAGGTTACTCAGTGTCTTCTCTAGAGAGGGACACCCGATATTGTGTGTATGGTTATTGGTTCATATGCTCACCAGTAAAGGTATTTGGTTATTATACATACAGTGTATGTGGTTATTATATGTGTCCTGCGATGAACAATTCCCGCTCTGCTGGGAACCATCGCAGGTGGAGGCGCTGCACCGAGTACAGGCTTACTCCTAATATAATTGCCCCAGGTTCCCCGTGGCGGAAGCTCAGCCCTCCTGTGAAATTAAGGCTAAGGCCCCGCTCCCAGAGTCAGCGCGCCCGCACTGCAGACAGGCGGGGCGCTGACACTACACAGACCGCGATATGCGGTCTGTAGGGAGCGGGAGCTGGAGGTGGGCGGGAGTATTGACAGGGAGGGGGGGCGTGGCTTGAGCGGAGGGACACGCTACTCTCCCCCCCTCCCTCCACGGGCTCGGGCTGGAGCTGGTAAGTAAAACACACACACACGCAGGCACTCATACACACACACACACGCGCGCACAAAGGCAGGCACTCACGCACTCATACACACACACAGACAGGCAGGCACTCACGCACTCATACACACACACACAGACAGGCAGGCACTCACGCACTCATACACACACACACAGACAGGCACGCACGCACTCAGACACACACACAGACAGGCACTCACGCTTTCACTCCACACTCCTCCCCGCTCCCCGAAGCCTCTCCTCCTCCCGAAGCCTCCCCTCCCCATTGGCTCACAGCCACACACGTCACGCGTCAACGCTAGGAAACACCATTTTCTTGTGTCTCCTAGCGGCTGACGCGCCACAGCGTGTAGTCAGCTGTGCAGCCAGGGGGGACCGGGACCGGCTCAGCAGGATTCCCCTGCTGGTGGGGAACTCGCGTGTGGCTGCCCGCGCCAACGAGCGCAGCGGGACCGAGGCCTAACAGGTAAAGCACCACACCCGGTAACACTGTATGTTCTCTGCATCCACACTATATCTGCGATTGGGTGGGGGGGAATACCCGTTACATATGCATACAAGTGAAATAGTGGAAATATCAAAGGAACACTCACACAGCTGACACACTCACCTAGCTGACACACTCACCCAGCTGACACACTCACACAGCTGACACACTCACCTAGCTGACACACTCATCCAGCTGACACACTCACACAGCTGATACACTCACCCAGCTGACACACTCGCACACTCCCCTAGCTGACACACTCACTGGAAGAGATTCGACATTTCGGGCAACAGTCCTTTGTCAAAGTCAGACTATGTCCGCGATGTGTTTTTTCCCCATTTGTCACATTTATGCATTCACGGTTTGTATGCGTTATGTTTCAGTATACGCACACGTCAGAGTATGTAGAAGAAGGAAGGAGCACAGCCACCCGCATCCAAAGTGCAAAAAATGAATAAGGCCAACTCCAAATGAAATAAAATAGTGGTACTTTATTAGATCAGCTTGGCAATGGGGTAGGAGAACGCACCAACGCATTTCGTCCCGCAGGACTTTCTCAAGGTGTGGGGACACATAACAGCATACTATTCAACAGATAATTTTCGTGCCAAAATCGTCCCGTAGTGACGTCATCACTGCGTGTCCCGGAACTGAGTTGCATCATCACTGCGCGTGTCAGGCCTGAGTCGCGTCAGTGAGGGGTGAATCACATGGGGCAATAGGATTGGCTGACATAGAATAACATTGAATAAAAAACTTTAATCAAAACAAACACAAACAATAAAAATCTATGTAACATGAAAAATTAAAAACTAAATATGAACTATGAAGGATATATACTGCTAACATAAACCTAGTGGAACTACAAGACATAATATAGCTAGAAGTATATATATATATATATATATATATATATATATATATATATATATACACACCACTTGTGGTGCATTTGCATGTCTCAGACAGGTCTGCGACCCTGTCTTTCCACAGTATCACTTAGCAAACAGCGCTTCCACTGCAGCCAGGGATTCTGGGTAAGTACATGCACAGGGCGTCACTCTACTTCTTGTCCATTTGAACATGGGCCCCTATAAGCTTATGCCTGCCGTATTACACACCATTGAAGGACGTTTCCTTAAGGGGATATTGGGACTTTACCAGGCTTTCCTATTTAGAACATTTTGTGCATATCCTTATACTAGTGGTTTTCAACCGGGGTTCCGCAAGCACCCCTCAGGGGTTCCGCAAGCACCCCTCAGGGGTTCCGCAAGCACCCCTCAGAGGTTCCGCAAGCACCCCTCAGAGGTTCCGCAAGCACCCCTCAGGGGTTCCGCAAGCACCCCTCAGGGGTTCCGCAAGCACCCCTCAGAGGTTCCGCAAACACCCCTCAGGGGTTCCGCAAGCACCCCTCAGGGGTTCCGCAAGCACCCCTCAGAGGTTCCGTGGCCGCCAGAGGGGAAGAGCCGGGATAACTCTCCCAGCTGTGCCAGGACAGGCGGCGTGGCGGCACCCCAAGCAGCAGTGACCCGATGGCTCCTGAGCCAAGCAGCAGCAGCAGCCAGCAGCTCACTGCTATTCTTCTCTCTGCTCCGGTCAGCATGCGCTCTCGCAGGCAGGGAGAGGGGAGAGAGGAAGGGGAACACACGTCAAGTGTTTCACTCCTGAACGGGTCCGGACAGGAGGTGAGAGTGTGTGTGTGTCTCTGTGTAAGTGGAAATGTGTGTGTGTAAGTGGGAGTGTGTGTAAGTGGGAGTGTGTGTAAGTGGGAGAGTATATGTGTGTGTGTGTGTGTGTGTGTGTGTATGTATGTGTGTAAGAGGGAGGGTGTGCTCACACGCAAGGGGGAGAGTGAGGGGAAGAAAGAGCGTAAGGAGGAGAGTGAAGGGGAGAGAGACGGAGGTGATGGGGGGGGGGGAGAGGCAAGGGAGGGGGGGAGAGGGACGGGAGGGGGGGGGGGGAGAGGGACGGGAGGGGGGGGGGGGGAGAAGAGACGGGGACAACGGGAGGGGAGAGACAGGGGGAGAGACAGGGCAATAGGGGGCGAGGGTTGGGGTTCCCCAGAATTTCAAAATCGAATTCTGGGGTTCCCCAACCAAAAAAAGGTTGGAAACCACTTCCTTATACGGTTACCTTTATAGTGTTGAATTTATAAATCCCCAGTGCGCTTATTCAAATTGCATTACTGTTTTATACCAGGACCAGTTTCAGTTACTAACGTTAGAAAGGCAATTACAGCCATTTAACACACGATAACATCCAAGACAAATGCAAGTAAACCAGCCCTGCCTCCTGCTGTAAGTATTGATGCAGAGAACGCCTTTGTTTTGATAATTCGGGATGATTTGTTTTATCACAGAGAGGTGAGGCATGTATCCCGTCTTTGTGGGAGCGGGTGTGTCCCTTATGGCAGGGGATTCGCAATCGTTCCCTGCTGCACCCCCTTGCCCGCGCCCCTCCTCCCTTACCGTCTGTCCGGTGTCAAATGACGCCGCAGGATCACGTGACGTCACATGACCCCGCCGCATCATTTGTCGCCACGTCGCCGAAGACAAGGTAAGTGCAGTTGCAGAGGCCTCAAAAGATCCCCCGGCATTTAACTTAAATGCCTTGGCGGAAGAGCGCGGGGACTCTGCAACCGCCCGTGCCCCCCCTGAACAATCTTGCGAGCCCCCTGGGGGCCCCGCCCCTGTTTGCGCACCAACTCAACTCCAGTCCTCAAGGCGTCTCCCCCCCCCCCAACAACAGGTCAGGTTTTCAGGATATCCCAGCTTCAGCAAATATGGCTCAATCAGAGGCTCAGTCAAAGACTGAATATATACATTTTTCTTTGCTTCTAGTGTTGAGGTAGACACTGCCTTTGTAGTGGGTGAACCCAGTTTGTAACCCAGCCTCAGCTCTCCATGTAACCTTGGGCAAGTCACTTGACTTCCATGTGTCTCAGGCAACACAATTAGATGGTAAGTTCTTGAGGGCAGGAACTCGTGCCTGCACAATTCTATATACAGTGGTGTACACAGTGTCATCAGTATATCTTGCCGACTCCTCTGGCAGCAAAAGTGTTAAATGACCGCTGAGAGTGGTTGTGCGATATGCACCCACGATGCCCGCCACATCAGTGATGTTTACCAGAAATAACATACAGTAACTCCACTAGTGCCTTATTAAAGTACTAGGACACACTAAGGACTAGGAAACAGGCAGTGGATCTATTTTATCCTGACACATAACATCTCTCTAAGGAGATGGAAAGAGTTCTCTTGGGAAGAAACAGATCAGACGCCGCATTACATTCAGATATAATGATGCATTATTAACACAGAGGCATTCAAAACACTCCTGTGGGGATTTCAGATCACCACTTAGGTCTAAGAGGAGGAAAGGGGGCGGCCCTTTATATTTTGAGGAAACATCCGTCTCGAAAAGCTCACAGGCGTTTGGAGCATCCTATACAGCAGGGGACGGCCAACTCCAGTCCTCAAGGGGCCAACAAAAGGTCAGGTTTCCAGGATATCCCCGCTTCAGCACAGGTGGCTCAGTCAACAAGCCAGGGGTATCCTGAAAACCCAACCTGGCGGTGTCCCTTGAGGACTGGAGTTGCCTACCCCTGCTATACAGCCACTGATCACTGTCCTACTGTGCACCACCCTGTAAGAATGTAACCTTGGGGGATGGAGGGAGGCCTCCGTTCCCACGGTAGAGGGGAGCTGGGGCCCCCCAGAGCGGATGCGGAAGTTGGACCCAACTGCCGGCACCGGCGGGGCTGGAGGATGGACGCAGGCCATTATAAATGCCACCCCTGCAATAGAGCAACCAGTGCTAGCCCTTGGCTTCCACATTTAATTTTTTAAGCGATGGGTATATGCCCCGTCTGCCAGGAAAGCTCCTGGGCACCATCCTGCTTCAGAGGTCAATGCTGCTTGTTCGCAGCTTTGTTTTGGCGGCCACTTTAAGCTCTTGAAAATGCTAGTGTACGAGAGGCTCGTGTTTTTGGAACTGGGGAGTTAGAGATATGCCAAACTTCTCCAGCAAATTCAATTCCCTGCTAAATGTTTTGCAAAGCCTCCCAGGGCTAGTAATGTCCCCAAATTAGTAAGCCTTCAGCGAAATATCGCTAGTGAGCAGAAAATGGTGCGCGTCTCAACATTAAGCGAATCGAGCGATTAGAGAATTTGACAAATCGGCACATTAAAAGGATATTGCAGTGCACATTGACTTGATGCTTAGTGAATCGCTCCTGGAAAAGGTTGGCACATCTGTACGGGTGAGCAGACACCGGGCTCGGGATAGCATTGCCAACTGTGTCAAATTTACAGGGACCATCTTACATTTCGAGTGAATGCCCCAACTCAAGCTGGTCTGGACAGCAAAGCGTTCTAAATAGTGGGCCGCGGACTATTCATGGAGGGTGGAAAGAGGAGATAAAAGGAGGGGTCATTCATAATCCAAGGCTTAACCCTAGACATGCCGAATCACCAATTTTTAGTCACGGTCAGGGATTTGAAACCAGTTGCGCTGATTTTTAGCATCAGTGCCTGATGGATGGCAAATGTGATAGTACTTCTATTATAATGCAATTCTGTGGTCAGGAGCTGGCAAATATCACAGATGTTTGAACCAGGAAGTGGACATCGCCACTATAAGCGAGCGATACTATCCTGCAGCCAGAGACTCCTACAACCCCAGGGCAAACTTATGGCCATTTCCTAGGCTACGTCCATAAAGAATGCTCATAATAATCTATTTTAGGAGCAACTCCACTTCGCAGGCAAAAATGGAAACAATATTTTGAGGTCATTGGCTTCCTAAAAATATTTAGATCTTTCAGGCATCTTTTGGTGTGAAAAAGGTGCAACAGAAGTGGAGACAAACAAAATGGAGTGCTGCCGACACCTGATTGGTGGGCATGGTCATCCCATCCTGAAGCAAATGGGTTAAACCAGGGATGGCCAACTCCAGTCCTCAGGGGCTACCAACCGATCAGGGTTTCAGGATATCCCTGCTTCAGCATAGGTGGCTCAGTCGTTGAAAACTTAAAACCTGACCTGTTGGTAGCCCTTGAGGACAGGAGTTGGCCACCGTCGGGTTAAACCATTACAGGAACAATTGAGGACAGTGTGAGATTGCAAATCATTCGATTGCTCAAGCAGCCGTGCTGCTGTATCATGCCGCAAAAGAGGATGTGTACAGTGCATGCTTTGCATTGAGCAATGGAGATGGACTATACATTGTAGGGTAAAGCTCTGTTCTTCCTGCCCTTGATGCCAGCACATTAGGGCAGCTGCTGACTTTGTAACATCAATAAGGAACCTGCAGCAAGCAATTTGTTTCCGCCGTATTACAAGGACATTTTATTTGTCAGAAAGACAATGTGTGCAGAACACAGTTGAACACCGTTAATATGTATTAAGATATTTATGTACACTGTGCTGGTCAATACAGTACTGTATTTTGATCCAAAATCCCTTTTAAATCAGGTTAGTTCCCAGAGACCAAAGGCTTCTTCTAGCTTTGCCTCCCTTCTTGATGCACTGAACACCCCACCATGGCTGAACACCCCACCATGGCTGAACACCCCACCATGGCTGAACACCCCACCATGGCTGAACACCCCACCATGGCTGAACACCCCACCATGGCTGAACACCCCACCATGGCTGAACACCCCACCATGGCTGAACACCCCACCATGGCTGAACACCCCACCATGGCATCTTTTTGCTTCCTTCTCTCCCACCGGGCCCTGCTTTTTATCATACAAGGTGCATGCTCACGGTCACTGCTGCCACCTAGTGGCCAATCTCCAGTTCCACTTCACTCGACACAAAGTTGTATTAAAAACCAAGACATTATTAGTAGGAATAAAAACATTTTCTTCGTTTCTATGAATGATTTGCTCAATGGCTTGTAATTCAAGAAGCCGTTAAATCAGGAGGTAAATAAAAGCAGGGTTAGCATTACAAAGAAGAAAAGCAAGCTTTCAGATAAAAACCCCACCACTTATGTGGTTTTCTGGTGACAGGCCCTAACGAGCGTTATCTTCGGGAACAATCTTCACTAATATTTAACGCCGCATAGGAGGACAGTTTCTGCTGCACTTTCAAAATCTCACATGACTACATAATTAGGACTTCTCGCAGTTTAATTGGCCAGCCACTCTGGGTCCCGCCAAGAACGACAACGTCCCACAGGATCATAATTTAGTCCAGGGGGTGTTCAACTAGCTGTTCAAAGGGGCCCGACCAGAAAACATTTGCAGGCAGAAGGGTCACATGCGTATAATGTCGTCATTTTAGATGCCCTTCAAGACTTGAGAATTGTTATACAAAACCTTTAACATCTGTACCATATACTGCATATTTATATTAACTTACACGGGCGTTCCAGTGTGAAAAACTGCACTTGGCCTTTTAAGCAAACTAGTATTATATTAGCAGGAACAGAGCCGAAGGGCCAACTCCAAACACCAGTTCAAGAGCCCTGAGAAACACCTTTACAACAGAAAACACAGACAAGTATACATACTTTTAAATACATTTTTAATTCATTGATTTTCTCTTGGTAACCAAATGCTTCATTGGGTTTTTACATGTTCTCACTATCTAAACAGAAGTAGAATAATTAAATTCACAGGTCACTATAGGCCATATTCATTTCTTTACACACATACTTTAAATACAAATGTCACTGTAGGTGTGATTGGAGCTTGCTAAAGAAGCTAGTTACACTGATGGATTATTATTTTTTTGCCTTGTACATTGGAGAGTCCATTTAAACACCTGAAGACACTTTGGGGTTCGATGTACTAAGGCAGGGGTGCACAACTCCAGTCTTCAAGCCCCCCCCCCCCCCCAACAGGTCAGGTTTTCAGGATAGCCCTGATTCAGCACAGGTGGATCAGACAGCTTCTGATTGAGCCACCTGTGCTGAAGCAGGGCTATCCTGAAGACTTGGGGGGGGGGGGAGGGGCTTGAGGACTGGAGTTGACCACCCCTGTACTAAGGCAAGTTTGGAGCACAGAGCTTCATTTTCAATTAACATCAATGTATCAAGGTCTTTGCACTGTCTCATCTGTGCCCCATGTGTGCCAGCCTGGGATCTGGCGACTGTCGATAAGTGTTAGATGACACAAAGATCAGATTGTTTTCTGTTCTTCAAAAGCAATTAGAAATATCTACTAGGTTTAAAAGGTGGTGTAATTTTCTGCTTCTAAGTGTGCACCAGATGCATGAACTTTATACCCAACACAACATCGCATTTAAACAAACAGGTGCAATATTTTAAAACACACTCTGCTCCAAACGTGCCGTAGTACATAGACCTGATATAGAGCGGGAATGAAGCAGGGGTACTCAACTCCAGACCTCAAGAACCCCCCCCCCCCCTCAAACATGTCAGGTTTTCAGGATATCCCAGCTTCAGCACAGGTGGCTCAATCAGAGGCTCAGTCAAAGACTGCTTCTGATTCAACCACCTGAGCTCAAGCAAGGATATCCTAAAAACCTGACCTGTTGGGGGGGGAGGGGGGGTAGGGCTTGAGAATTGGAGTTGAGAGTTTCTCTACTGCAATGATTGTTTTTAACCATAAGACTTATAATGTTCGGTCAGAATTTCCACCTCTTAGAAAGGCGATTCCAACAGAGTAAGTGTCCATTCTTCATTAGGGAAGTGATTGCACGGCTCCTTGTGCATTGTCTCACTCCACACCAGTGACAAGGGAACCAGGAAAATATTGGGGTGAATAGCCCACTTAATTGTACATTGGGTTTCTCAACTCACCGGCCGCTGTCACACATGTCAAATCTATGTGGAAATGGAGGGCAGCCACCGCAGAAGAGACCAGGTATAAAAAGCACCGGCTTACCAGTTATAGCCACAGTTGCACTTGGTCATATTTGGTCCTATAAAATACTCCCTGATGCCTCTAGTGAAACACTGACAACACGGATCATAAAAAATAATAATTATATATAACAAAATACCTTTTCTAATAGGAACAGAAAAAGGAATAAATAAGGTTCATGCTTTGCCTCGTACGAGGGTCTCAACCTGCAAAAACCGCACATGTAATAGAAAGCAAGAGATTGTATTTATCAATTATACTGGAAAAGAAACAGCGTAAATTTAAAACAAAAATAAAAATAAATGGAAGAATAGGTTTAATAATCACCTAGGAATTGTGAGTTGATTTGCAGGTCTCTAGTGCACGGAAGGCATGGTTTATTTTCCAACAAAGGGTGCGTATAAAGATATGTTGACTCACAAGACTTTATTCACGAATGGTTGATCGTTGGATTTGAACCACTTGGGTAGGCGTTTAAAGCACCCACATTCCCCAGATCTGGCAAGCGATGTAACAGCGCCTGCACGCTGCGAACTTACTGCCAAATTCCTTTCCAAGTAGGGGGAAAAAAAAACGGATTCAAAAACATCTTTTGCTCACCCTGCCCAGAACCCTATCCACACGCAGGGTGTCGCAGCCCAGATAACGTTTACCGATATAAAACAGGACGTGATGTAATAAGGCCAATATCCACCATGTTTAATCCCTTTGGAATATTCAATAGGATACCAGCACTGCATGAAATAAACCCGAAACGAAGCACCTTGTATGCTGGAATGCATTAACTTGACGGAGATTTAGGAAAGGGATGATGGAATAAAAACAAGAATGAGATGATTAATTTTATTCCTCAAAGCCCTCCCCCCACAATCTGTAATTGACGCTAGGCTTCTTAAACCATCGCAGAAGATTTGAGTTTACGGTGCACACTTGGGCGATAAGAACGTAACTTTTAATGAGTCAAATTTAAAAAACGATGGCAAATAATAAGTGAAGTTGTATAATATACATTATAATACCAAATAATGTATGGAGAACAGGCCTATAGAGATATGCCTCTCTGTCTCTAGCTCAGCAAGAGGCAGAGACGGATAGTATGTGGATACGACCGGGCAAGTGAAAGGTATAATTTGCTAGGCCGCGGACATGCTAGGAGTGTGCGTAGCGCAAACACATGAAAGCTTATGCGACGTCCATAATGCGCGTGCACAGACACGTGCACGTCGGCAAGAGCAAGGCTGGAGGAGACAAAATCTTTTGATTTTGCCGTGCGACAGTCGGGTCACGAGACCTCAGCCAATGAGGACGCAACTGCTCACATGACGTCACAGCCATGCCCCCAAATTCCAATTAGAGTTGATCATGGTCGCGTCTCCTCTTCCAGACGCCACGGGCTACACCGCCTCTGCGGCAGACACGGCATGACATCACGCGCGCTCCTAACATGTCCGCAGCCTTATATTCCTGATCGTGCCCTCACAGGAATTGGCAACATTAGTTTCCAATAGGCAATTGCGAACTGCATTGTTACATACTGGTATAAGCTCAGCTTGAGAGAGGCAGCCACCTGATTTTAGTGACCCACTCAGCAAGGAGGTGGTAGTTAGGTTTTCTTTCCCCTCAGGCTAACATATACGCCTGTTCTCCATAAATTCTTTGTTAAAAAAAGCTTCATATCCATATCTTCGTTCAACCTAGTAATTCCCCTCGGAAGAGACAGACTTGTGATGCCCATGCCTATTCAGACTACATATCCCTGCCTCTGTTTAATAATTGAATTGGAAAATAGGATATTAACTCAGGTTAACGGGTTATTTAATTACACCTCTCTTGATTCTAGTATGTTCCTAGACAAAGGGTGTCCCATGTTACCCTAGTATGTTCCTAGACAAAGGGTGTCCCATGTTACCCTAGTATGTTCCTAGACAAAGGGTGTCCCATGTTACCCTAGTATGTTCCTAGACAAAGGGTGTCCCATGTTACCCTAGTATGTTCCTAGACAAAGGGTGTCCCATGTTACCCTAGTATGTTCCTAGACAAAGGGTGTCCCATGTTACCCTAGTATGTTCCTAGACAAAGGGTGTCCCATGTTACCCTAGTATGTTCCTAGACAAAGGGTGTCCCATGTTACCCTAGTATGTTCCTAGACAAAGGGTGTCCCATGTTACCCTAGTATGTTCCTAGACAAAGGGTGTCCCATGTTACCCTAGTATGTTCCTAGACAAAGGGTGTCCCATGTTACCCTAGTATGTTCCTAGACAAAGGGTGTCCCATGTTACCCGAGCCCATTTTGTATCTTTGCCTTGGTTCCTATTAAAATGATAGGCATACGGGTCACTCACCTGGCTGGTCACAGTGTAAGCAGTGTGTATTTGCCATTGGATAACCTGAGCTCTGCACTTATCCTGGGGTTAACACAATGAATAAACTATATTGCACCAGTATATCACTTCACTTATTATTGGCCATCTTTTTTACATTTTACTCAATAAAAGTTGCGTTTTAACCGCCCAGATGTGCACCGTAGACGCAAATCTTCTGGGATGGTCTGTTACCTCCATCACAGTCTCTCCCCTTTTTTGTCAATATTCACCCTATTTGCATAGGTAGCACCCTTGCACCTTCCTATTGAGGTGCATGTTGGGCATTATAATTAAAATCTCCTCATTTCAATTGCTGTTGAGCAGTGTATACTCCTGTTTGTTAGAGACTTTCTAAACTAACCAGATCACATCTTTGAACATCCGTCACGCTTGGGACAAAGATTTCCGTTTTTAGCAGTCACTTCATTTAGGAACAGCAGCAAAAAGGTTGGTCCGGTGGAAGTCGCCATAGGGGAGAGGACACGCCAAACGTTGCATAGAAAGCCCAAGACACACAGGAAACAGGATAGCTGCCACGGGAGGTATTGCAACAAGTATGGCCGTGAATTTCAGTGCGCATGTGAAATAAACGGGGGTGGGGAAGATGCTATTAAAGGGAAGGTGATAAAGGGTGTTTAAGACCATCACCTATTGATCAAAAGTGTAAAGGAGTTGGGGCTTAAAGAGAATGGAAGGCCGACTTGTCTGCTCACGTGTTAGCCATCTTGCATGATCATTTGTGTCCATTCTTCAGGTGCAGCAGGGTGTGCGCCTGTGTCTATAAGTGCCAACAGTGCATGAGTGTGTGCTCTTGAAAGCCTGTGCGTGTGTGAATATGCAATGTGTGCCAGTGTCAGGTGTAGGGGAAAGCAGTGTACAGGGCTGTAGAACTATGCTTGTGCATACATCTAAGCAAAATCATCAGCTACACAGTGTTTCCACACCAGCTCCTGCGTAAGAATAGATAGACAAGCACAGAGGACTTCCTGTGATAAAGTGCGCGACCTCTGAACATTAAGTCCCTATCTGTGCCTGCTTAGATTTCCCTGGTGAGACATACCCAGAATGCCATTGTATGGGTGTCAATGTAATGCAGGGGACCGGCCTTCGTTGCACAGATTGTCCTTGAATCCCCACACCTCTATTGTTGCGATCTGGAAGGTTTCAGAGCACAGAGGCTGGTTGTTGAAAGTGTTGGCGTGACTGGTTCTCCCATAGTTCAGGTCCGGGTCCAGGTATATCGCCTGCCCGTCACCACCGCCTGCCAGACAACAAGGGAAAGGTTACACTCTGCATCATCGCTTACTCCGGGGCGCTCAACTCCAGTCCTCAAGACCCCCCCCCCATCAGGTCAGGTTTTCAGGATATCCCTACTTCAGCACAGGTGGCTCAATCAGTCCCTGCTTCAGCACAGGTGGTGTAGTTTTCGACAGCCACGTCTGCTGAAGCAGGGAAATCTTTAAAAGGTTGACCTGTTGGTGAACCCCTGCCTTACTCCATCATTACGCTGGGCAAACAAACCTGGAACGTCTTTAAATGCAATTAAGGCACTGCAAGAATTCATACCAACAAATAACTCTGTTTTTGCTGTCCATGGCTCAATTAAATGTGCTAAATTCCTAGATCAGGATTATTTCCCAGCCCTAATAGCTGTTTTGGTCCTGGCAGTGTGCGCTTTGGTAATAGGTTGTAATATTATCAATAAAACAACTTGAGTTCATTGATGAACTCCTTGTGTTGCCCAGTAAGACCATCACAGACAACAACACTACTAGATCGGAGAAGCGTTCAGTGAACTTAGGCCTCTGCCAAACGAAGCTCGGGAGAACTTACTTTTTCCCTTTCCAAACATTAAGAATATTTTTGTGATGTTGCAGAGCCTGTGAATTTGAGTTTCAGCTAGAAACTTGGACAGGGCGTGCACCTTTAACATAAGCTGTAGGTGGACTGCAAAGTGTGTGGGTTCCTGCCGGCTGGTACTCACCTATTATGATGCAATCCGTGCTGCCAGCCATGAACATGGAGGCTGTTTTGGTGGGGAGATTGAAGTGGCGCGTGGCAAGGAAAGGGGAGAGGCGATCGGACGGGTCAATGCCAGCTGCGTTTATTGCACAAGCATTTGCTTTATGGTCAGCGGACTCTGGATGCGCTCTGCCAAGCTCGGGGTGCTTTATAATCACCCACTCGTAGCGTTCCACCTCGGGCTGCAGCTGGATGAACAGAATAATATGAAGAACGTGCATATATTTATAAAAAAACAAAGTTACAACGTTGTGCCTAGATCAACAGGCCTAACAGAAATATAGAACACATGGTTAAGCTTTAATAGGCCAGATATCATTCTTCAAACACCGATCCTCCTCTTGGCAGGAATGTACTGCAGGTCCTCTCCTTACCCGAAATACGAAACACTCCCCTGTGCCAAAGAAGCTGAGCTTGTTGCCACATTTCTTGCGTTCGCCCCAGTCAGTGGAGAGGAAAGCCCCACACACCTGGAAAGACAGGTACCCATCAGCAGGCGTACGGGCTGGACAACATGTGCGTCCCAGCATGCAGAAGGAGCTGGTGGTTTTGTTCTAGTTCATTTAAAATGTTTGGAAGCCATTAGGAACCTTCATTAATGATGCACGAGGCTGAAGTTCTGCTTCCCAATTAATACACAAAGGGCACTCATGAGGTGGGCCACCATCGAGTAATATTGCCATGGAGAGCCATTGGGTAGAAGGGGAATGCTACAATAAGTCTACTTCTACAAAGGACCTACATAGGATTTCTTTTATATATTAGAGACGAGAATTTTATGTATGTGCTCCCCAGTAGGAAACCACTAACAAGCAAAAATAAAAAGCAGCACATCTGCTCCCACCCACCAGTACATAATTACATCCCCTGCATGTTTGTTTAATATGAGATTCTTGTTTGAAAAGTTGACAAAAATTACATCTGTAGGGCAGTGAAGTGAGAAATGTGGGTGGCCTTGCGCCATCGGGTACAGTTTGCGGGGCCAATACATTCATTTGGATTGAGGTCACCCTTCACGGTGACATTACACACCTCTTGGCATGTTGTCTTAATCAGGAGCAGTGTAGGCTCATGTCCCTCGCAGTGCATGTAAAACCTGGATACAGGAAGAGCAAATCAGGGCATATAAACCGACAAGGTACTAGTGCGCAAAGAACAAGGATTCTCCTTATGGGGAACTCTAATGTCGACCTTTTAATGACTGGAGATATAAGGGGCTCTTTAAGGGACTTATTCTACATCAGCTGAAGTGGCCGATCAAAACCAAAATTCCTGATTGAAGTCAATGGGAAGTTCTTGGTGAAAACGGCCTGATGGGCCATGCTGGCGAACATAGAATAAGTCCCTAATAGCTTTTAACACCTTCACTTACATAGTAATGCACGGCTAAAGCTTGTTAAAATAAGGCCTTAAATGTTACCCGACTGCCACCAATTATATGGCCAACTAAACCTCTAATCATTGGGTTAAGTATGTTGCTCAGTTCACAAAGACCAGATATTTTTCTGTAAGAAACAGGCATTTATATCCAAGCTACAATAAATTATTCAGCTTTAAAAACATAAAATGTAATGTGGTAGAAAAAACAATAAAACACCTTCCTCTCTCCCAGTCACTGTCCCGGGCTTATTCACAGTTACCGTCCCGGGCTTATTCACACTCACCGTCCCGGGCTTATTCACACTCACCGTCCCGGGCTTATTCACAGTCACCGTCCCGGGCTTATTCACAGTCACCGTCCCGGGCTTATTCACAGTCACCGTCCCGGGCTTATTCACACTCACCGTCCCGGGCTTATTCACACTCACCGTCCCGGGCTTATTCACACTCACCGTCCCGGGCTTATTCACAGTCACCGTCCCGGGCTTATTCACACTCACCGTCCCGGGCTTATTCACACTCACCGTCCCGGGCTTATTCACAGTCACCGTCCCGGGCTTATTCACACTCACCGTCCCGGGCTTATTCACAGTCACCGTCCCGGGCTTATTCACAGTCACCGTCCCGGGCTTATTCGCACTCACCGTCCCGGGCTTATTCGCACTCACCGTCCCGGGCTTATTCACAGTTACAGAAAGAGAAGCTGCTGCTGCTGCAGTGAAGAATACATTTAAACCCAAATAAAAGCATTTCATACATGTTTCTCGAATGACCACATCCTTAACAAATGAGCCTACTCCCCTTTATTACTAAAATAACTTGCTGCAGGCAGTCCTCCATCTCAACACTTACACCAGGGGTGGGCAACTCCAGTCCTTAAGGGCCAACAACAGGTCATGTTAAGGATATCCCTGCTTCAGCACAGCTGGTGCAGGCTCCAACTGAGCAAAGGATTGAGCCACCTGTGCTGAAGCAGGGATATCCCTAAAACCTGACCAGTTGGTGGCCCTTGAGGACTGGCACTGGCCGCCCCTGATTTACAATAATTAGCACGGATGCTTTGATTCTCCAGGCCTGTAGGACAATGGGCAGGGTCATTTTATTCCTCCTCTTTTCGGCATTATCTTTACGAGGTTTGCCCTCTCCAGCAAACACTCGCGGAGCCTGGAATCTTCCATTCTGGACAAATATAATAACTGGGATTATCCAGTTACACTGGCTCAAAGCAGAATTCATACATCTACAATATGGCTTGTTTTTAGATATGCAGTGATTTACAGATATAATAAAATACAGGGCACATAACAGAGAGCTCTGAACATACGCCCAAGCAGCGTGGGAATGGAGTACTGCAGTAAACTCTTTGGGGTGGGAGAAACACCATAAGCACGAAAACACCATCAGGCCGTCTTGCATAAATTAAAAAGGCAAACTGGGGCAGCAGACTGACGTATACACGCCTCCAATTGTGACGTGAAAGCGAGAGCCGTGTGAGAGGAAGGTTCCTGGGATTAAGGGAGTGCTCACCTCGTGAGGCTGCTGCCGTGTTCCAGGTTGGTGAAGAGCAGCAGGGGCTGGCACAGGGCAAACCTCTCCGGGATCCACGACCAAATGTCGTGCATCTCTTTCACGCTCACAATGTCGGACTTGAAGCTGTCAGCATGAACAGCTAGGTGGATATTCTGTCTGTCAGACACACGGTGGAGAAATGGATATATGTATATCAGTAGGAGGCACAGAGCAATATACACTTATCCTAAGCAGAAGATTTACCCAAAGCTTTCAGGTGAAGGTACATTAATACTTGGCTACGAGGCACACTGGGATGTCTGGCTAAAACCTTGTAGGAAAGAAGCAAATGCAGTTTATATTCCCATATAGATTTCCGAGTAGCCTTAATGGACCAGCATTATTGTTTATTTGTAAAGCACCAACAATATTCCGTAGCGCGGTATAATGGGGGGTACAGAGATATGTATATTACATGAACAGCGTTACAGACAAGTAAGGACAGATATGGGCAGACAGATGTAGGGGGTAATGAGGACCCTGATCCGGAGAGCTTACAATGTGGGGGAGGGGGGTGGATGTTAATGTTTGTTAGCGTGGAGTTTAGTCCAGTCGCACAGTAGTCCCAACAGGGTTGGAGGGGATGGGGGCAGATGTTTGGTGCATGTCATATAGGCTTCCTTGAAAAGGTGAGTTTTCAGGGAGTTTTAAGTGTCTGTAAACTGGGGGAGAGTGACGCGGCGTGGTGGGGAAATCCAGAGAGAGGGGGCCGCACACGAGTAGTCTTGCAAGCGGGAGTGAGACGGGGTAATAAAGCAGGAGGAAAGGCGGATGTCATGTGAAGAACGTAGGGGGCATTTACAGTTATATGTGGGGATGAGATGTAAGGGGGGAGGGCAGCATTGTTGAGAACTTTGTAGGTCAGAGCTAGGGTTTTTAATTTGATTCTAGAGGCTATGGGAAGCCAGTGTAGAGATTTGCATAGTGGCGCAGCAGAAGTGGAACAGTGAGCGAGGTAGATTAGTCTGGCCACAGCCTTTTTGGTGGATTTGAGTTGGGACAGGCAGAAAAGGGGAATGCCACCTAGGAGAAGGTTGCTGTAGAACATTCGGGACAGGATGAGTGGGAAAATTAGGATATATGTGTTGCGTCATGAGTAAGAAAATGGCGTATCATATTGATATTTTGGAAGTGGAGATGGCATGACTTGGTAAATGAATATGAGGAATGAAGATGGGGCAGATTCAAAGATGACCCTTAGGCAGCGGGCTTTGGGTGTTGATGAGATTGTGGTATTATGGACAGTGAGGAAGAGTTTGGGTGTAGGTGTGACAGTGGAAGGGAGAAAGCGTATTAGTGCTGTTTGGGACATGTTAAGCTTCTGATATCAGTAGGATATCCAGGAAGAGATTGCGGAGACACAGTTGGTGACACAGGACGAGAGAGGGGGGACAGTTACATTTGGGTATCATTGGCATAGTGATGACACTGAAAGCAAAAACATTGTATTAATTCATCAAGAGAAGGTGTAGAATGAGAAGACCAGAGGGCCAAGGCACTGCAAAATAAATGGTGAGTGAAGAGGAGGAGACACCAGAGAAGGAAACACTGAAGGATCGGTTGGAAAAGTAGGACGTGAACCAGGAGAGGGCAACATCATGGAGACCAATGGAGTGGAGAGTGTACAGGAGAAGGGGGTGATCAAGATCTTATTTTGCATTAAACGCGGAATGGATGGAAGGGAAGTAAGCATAAGTATGCCCCTTTGAAATATATTATTAGTAAGAACACACCTTGAATAGAGAGTACGGTTTTGGGCACCACTCCATAAAAAAATACATTATGGAACTAGAAAAAGTGCAGAGAAGAGCCACCAAATTAATAAAGGGGATGGATAATCTGATTTATGAGGAGCAGCTATCTAAATAAGATTTTGTTTACATTAGAAAAGAGGCGTCTAAGAGGGGATATGATAACTATATACAAATATATTCTGGGACAATACAAGAGGTTGCTAGGACTGGGCAGGAAAGGGTAGAGATGGGAGAGATGAGAGGTTGTAAAGGTGTTGAAAATTGGAGGTGGCCTAGCGCATGTAGGTTTCTGTATGTGCATGTGAAAATAAGCGTTGGAGGGTGCAGAGGGTCGAGTGAGGTTAAAGGTTATGAGGTGAAGATCAGAGAGGAGGGAATGAAGTGTTGGAGGAGTTAGAGACTGAGCAGAAGCGGGAGATCATCAGGTCAAGGTAGTGTCCATTGCAATGAGTAGGAGAGGTGGCCCATTGGGAGAGACCATAGGGAGGAGGTTAAGGAGAGAAACGGGGTGGCGGAAGTGACACTGGGGATTGGTTGATAAGTATGTTAAAACCTCCCAGGATGACAACAGGAGTGTCAGGAAAGGAAGTGAAGAAGCCAGACTGAAAAGATGTCAAGAAATTGAGAGGTTGGTCTAAGAGGCGATAGATGACAGCAACACAGAAAAAGAGGGAAAAAACAGACGTGAAGGATGAGGATGGGAAAGGGGGTATGATGTGAAATGTGCAGCGTGGGGAAAGTAATATGCCTACTCCACCGCCTTGACTATTCCCTTGTCTTGGGGTGCGGCTAAGGGAAAGAGGGGGTGAGCCAGGTTTATGTAATGGCTAGGAGGTTGAGCTGGTTGGAAATGATTAACTATGCATTGCTGTAAGTTTATTGCATTCCAAAGGGCACAGGAAAAGAGACGTTATGGGAGAGGTAACGGGGAAGGGGGCTGGAGAGATTGGCGCTACGTGGTGAAAGAGAGACGTTGGGGTAGGGTGTTTGACGTGAAAGGATTAGTATGTGGATGGGGCCAGGATTATGGGAAAATTTCACCATAGAGAAGGAGTAAATTGTAGGGAGAAGAGAGTGGGAGAGTTGTTGGATCTTTTTGAAGGATGGGGATGTGATGTGAGAAGCAGATGGAGTTGATGGCTGCAGAATAAGGGAAATGACAGTAGAGAGTGGGAAATTAGGAAGGCGGGGTTACAGGAGAAAGTGTGGGAACTAGGGGTAGAGGCAAAAGTGCAAGTGAGCGTGTAGGTAAATAAGGGCCTGAAGTCATTATTTAACATGAAGCAGTCGTGTTTCCAGTTCGGGGAAGTATCATATAGTTAGTAAAGTGCAACCAGCTAATGTGTTGCTTGATCAATCCCAAGTTTCAATGGTTAATTAAAAACACAAATTATTCTGTTTTAATAACGTCATAAGCATCATAGAATAAACATCCAATAGGTATCATTTTAGGTCCGCATTTTCTCTCATACCCCTACACCAGTTCTGTCTGCTGCTCTCTGTCTCTCTATTAAGTAGCTCCTTTAGCCAACAACCAGTTTATCCACTGGAAGAAACCAGACATGATTAACATTAAGTGCTGTTCACATACTGTATGACCATGAAAGGCTCTGTATAGTCCATCCAATGAACAAAGACGTTTATGCCACATTTGGATAATTTGTGTATATTCTGTGCACTTTTTTTGTTTTCCCCACGGTCTCTTCACTACCTCTCCTGGAACTGTCCCATGCCTCTCCATCCTCTTACCCACTGCAAACTTTCATGAATGGTAGATCATCCTGTTACCCTGAATAATGCTTCCCCAACAGTACCTGGGTCACACCCTTGAGTTACTTGAAACTCCCCAACATATATGCCCTCCTTCCATTCCTTTCCATGGTGTACAAATGAATATGCCAGAAGAACTTCCTATGAATACATTTTGATGGTTACTATTTCACAAAATAAACATTTACATTCAAATTAAACATTAATTTCTATTCCCAAGAGATTATGCGCTAAAAATGGAAATGTTAGGTGAAGGTATGATACAAATAGCTATACCCCAATGACAGGTCATACCCACAACAGAATAATTGTTAGAAAGTTAACCAAATGGCAGATAGAGAACTTTTAAGCACTATCAGCCACCCCCGCCCAGAGCCAACACCATCCCCCCCCCCCAAGCTTTTTCTCCTACCAAATGGCTTTTGTGGTGCCAATAACTACTGCTCTTTACCACACAAGAATAACCAGCAGAACATAACTTCTTCACAGGCGGCCCCTCGATCGCTGTTCAGATGGAAATTAGACAGTTTGTTAAATCAGATTAGAGGGCTCCTTCGATTTTTAGAGATCTCGGTGTTCAATGTAGTAATACACATGCCTGCATGTACAGTGCGGATTCATGATGGGTAATAAAGACTACTGAACAAAGTTAATTTGCAGAACAAGTGTGAGAGAAAAATACGCGTGACGGAATATAAAATACGATCAGACAACCCAATAATTTGGTCTGACATTGTTTTCAATGCATATTAGGAATAATCAGCTGCCGGGTAAAACAAGGATGACTGCCGGCAACTCATTAAGCCACTGCCAGCACTTGCATTAACCAGATACTCCATACTGATACCCCTCAAACATGCATGCAGCAGGTTAGTACTTTCATGGTTATGCTTGGGGGGAAACTACTGAGTTTTCTACTAGACATTTGGCATCGGCCATGCGATCAGACACAATAAGCCAGTATCGAGTGTCGTGCAGCAAGGTAGGTGTTTCACTCCTGAAATGCTCTTGGTTGACGTTCAACAAAAGGATGTGTCCAAGACTAGAGATGGTTCTAAACACAGCATTAAAAATGAATCCCATCGGGATAAATGACGTTCTCTCTTGGACAGTTCCCACTATCTCCTTACATTTTAACGCAAAAGAATTGACAAGGAAAATATACTCTCTTACATTTTCTCTTTGCCGGGTTAGAGATTAACCTCTCTTTTCAGAGACTGTATTTCTATTTGTTAATATATCCCATTGTGTATACTGCACCCTGTACATCGTAATATACCACACTGTCACTGCAATGTGAAAATAATTCTCTGGTAGAAAGTTCTCTTCGGTAGAAGATTAGAAAAAATAGTTTATGAGCTGCATCCGATTTATAATTAACTGCAGCTTTAAAATACTGTACTTGTAAGCAACTCATGCAGAGATAAAAATACATCACACTCACGTATTGGATGAGCGAGCAAAGGGGAGACTTCTATTAGACTTTGTGACCTCTTTGGTTGTGTGTTTTTGTTTGTGTTCTCTCTCCACAGGTCAAACGCCTTCAGCGTTTCTGGTGACATTTTGTGCGTACCTTTCTGCTATGTTTTTTTTTTCTCAAGTCCACTGGATGCCGGATTTGTGTGTTTGAAATGTACAGTATAACTGTTCATACATCACGGCCTTTTGGAGAATAGGGAGTTTTGTGTGAGGTTTTTCGTTTTTCAGCTTCCGGAGAGTTTGTTGCGAATGAGATTGTTACATGGAAGTGTTTTGCAGTTTGTGATATTATATTAAACACATTTCTTTTCAAGTCGCAGTAATGTGAGAGTTGAGGGGATAATCAGTATTTACATTTGTGTTTGGCTACAAGACAGCGCGCGATCGCTGTGACAGAGAGGGCATGATCGCTGTGACAGACAGGGCGTGATCGCTGTGGCAGACAGGGCGCGATCGCTGTGACAGACAGGGTGTGATCGCTGTGGCACACCGTAGCCGCCTTTCTGGACAACTTCGTTGCCGGAGCCTCGCCTGTCAGTGGAAACTCAGCTTATTTGTCGGCTTGTATAATACCACAAAATAGTGTAAGAATTAACTGGCCAAACATTACGGTTTTAACTGAAGTTTGGGAATAATAGGACAATTTGATGACAAAAGCCAAAGATGTATGTTTGAAATGTTTTTTTGCTCATGTTTCATTGCATGTTATGAATTTTTACCCTACTAGGTTTAAATCGCTCATCCAACAACGCAGTATAAAATATAGCTTTTCCCTAGTTTAATGTACCAGAACATGAATTCTAAACTTAAACCATCTGCATTACGCTAAATAAAAAGGTAGCCGCTTCTCATAGTTTATAGGTGCAAGAACACCGCCTTTGAAGTGGGTTAACCAGGCTTGAACACCAAGGTCAGTACTGCTTTTGACCTTGTAGAAGTCACCTAATCTACCCGTGCCTCAGGCACCAAAATTAGATGGTAAGCTCATCAGGGTAGTAACTCGTGCCCGCAAAATTGTAGCTACAGTGTTATGTGAGAAAAAAAAAATATATTAATAAAAAAATGTAAAAGACATTGCGTTTCCATCTTTAAGGTCACAATCCTAATTTTGATATGGTATTTGGTCTTAAAGAATTGTCTAAATAAATAAAAATCATAGTATAAAAGAAAAGGGAAATATTCTAACCGTTCATTCCTTTTCTTCTAGTTTCTCCATACCAGTATAAATGGGTGGCCTCGTCAAGTTAGGGGTAGGACAAATCCTTCCACAAGTCAGGTTTCATCAGCCCCTGAAAGCCTCCCAGCTCTCCTCCTCACAGCAGTTGTTTTTGCCCTACCCCTCAAGGGAGCGGTCTAGGGCGTTTGGTTGCAGCGATTTGGCCTGACCAAATCGCCACCGGCACTCCGCCACCATAACTACTAGTAGGTCAGTAGTTATGGTGGCAGAGCGCAGGTGGCAAAATTGGTCATGGCCAAATGGCCGAGGCCAAAGGTCTCATTCCGTCAAGGGGGTGTTTCTCTCCTCAAAGGGCTTGATTCCCCATTTTGTACTGGCATAGGATGGACGACGATAAAATATGGTTATGGCTTGACTGGCCAGATACCGTGGTTATGTACGTGTTCCACATGCTACATGAGTTAGCTACAAATGGCAGAAGTTAAAAACAGCCAAACAAAAAAAGGTACAAGCCACTGAAAATTAGCACAGCAAAAAGCAGAGGGGCAGCTTTGGGATAAGCATAGGAGAAGCATAGGAGAAAGGACAGTTTGTTCACCTACCTGGCGGAAGATGTTACTCTGGAAACACAGGAGGGACAGGTAGAGAAATGAAGGAGAGAGAAGAAAGAGGGGGGGGGGGGAAATAAGAGTAAACAAGATCAGCAAGTTCTACTTATTCAGGAAAAAAAGTAATCAGGTAGACGAATCAGACTGAAAAAACCTCAAATAGTGCTTTGATAAATACAGTCACACAGCTGTTTTCAGGAGGTCAGAGACTTTGGTCTACATATAGGAGAGCTGAAGTCTTGGAACGCTTTGTATCCTGGAAAGTCCGCTAACACCTGTGTCAGGAAACCTACACGCTGTATGAGTTACTAGTACTCTGGCATCAGAGGGTTAAAGCAGCAGTCCACCCTGATCACGGTTTTTGTTTTGTTTTACCTTCCATTAAGAACCGTTTCCAACTCGGTTCTTATTTTGAAACCCTTATGCTGCTTTCAAGAGATCCAAGCATCTGAAATATTAAGCGCCCAGAAGGCTACAATGGAGCTCTCCCCGGGACCCAGTGCAGTCCAACGGTAACCTCAGAAGCTCGAGATAAAAACACATTTGTGTAAATAAAAAAGCAGGACACGTACAGGAGGCAAGATACTAACATTAAAGGATTTAAATTCATATAGACCTATGGGGAAGGGGGGTTGCTGCTTGTAAAAGGCAAAAGAAAGAAACATGATAAAACGATTGTGATGTTTCAGTTGGGATCACACTGCAGAGGGAGCGAGAGAGCACTGGTAGGTGTTGATTACGAATCAATAAACATCATAATAATGTTACGTGAAACCGGAGATCTGCATGATGCAAATGTGAGGTCGGTGCATCAAGAAAATTTTCAGGCAAAACTATTGCAAAGGGGTGTTTTTGTCTTGCAACAGTATCAAGATGCTTTTCTGTACAGCTTTATGGTCCAAACAGCAGTAGTGTGGGTAATACTGTATGGAGTACCACACACTTGGGGATTTGAACTACAATAGTGGATCCTATGTTTAAGGAGTTAGCCATTTTGTGCTGTAACCATCCCAATGCAATAAATCATTGAAACAAAGAGAAACAAAGCAGACGGCAGATAAACACAAAATGACTAACCCCCTGCATATTTTATACGAGTACGGCTTAGGTTAATACTGCATCTTTAAATATGGCATCCTGGCCTCAAAACAGCAGATAGACAGGATACTGTCAAACTAGAACAAGGCTCTTTATAACATTACATTACAAGCATTAGAGGCTCAGGGAATCGTTACTATATCAGGAAAAGCTACAACAGCACAAGGGTCTATCAAGTACTCTAAACTTGCACAGTGAAAGCGCTTCCGTCTCCCATGGTGAATGCTCCTTCTGAGCAGAGAGGGCAGAACTCCATTAACACATGGACGATCTGTGTCTAGAGCCATTTGAACGGAAAAGGGTTAAAAACAGACCTTTAGGGTGGGGATCCCAAGTGTTTAGTAGAGCTATGCCCTGCAGTACGTTTTATCAGGAGCAAAAGAAACAGTTTCCTCTCTTGTAAACATTAACGCTTTATTTAAACCCTTTTGCTGCCCGAGGGGTCGGCAAAGATAGATTAACTAAATAAATACTAATAAAAACTCATGTTCCACAAACTCCTGAGGCTACAATGTAGTGTACAGTCTTCTTACCTCCTCTGTTTAACGGTGATCCCTTTCTGCTGCAGGGCCTTCTCGTTGGCCATGTGTAGCAGCTGAATCTCCTTGCGGGAGAACAGCCTGATGGCGAACGCCTTCTCCAGGAGTTTTTCTGGGGACACCGACTTGTCGATGTCTCTCACAAACGCCAGGATGTCCTGTTTTACATTGTCAGACTCCATGGGCTGTCCAGCTCTCACCTTGTGGAAGAATTTCAGAACAGCCAGGGCTACCCGATACAGAACTTTGTAACCCTCCACCAAAAAAACGTCAAACACGCGTGCAGCGTAGGTCAAGGGAAGTTCTCCAAAGAGCCATCTCTGCCAGTCTGAATATACTTCAAGGACATCTTCAGATAACGCCACCAAGAGCTTGTGTGGTCCATGGCAGTATTTGACTGCAAGGTCACCAAACGTCATGCAAGACGATTCGAATGCTAGGAAGGTTTGGTCAATGAGGCGTTTGGTGGGGTCGTTGCAGGCCAGGATTTGGGAGACACTTTCGAAGCACTCCGCCTCGTCCTGGCTGTAGTGGAGGAGCAGTGCCACCAGGGAAGGCAGTGCAGGGCAGAAGGAGATATCTGGGAACTGATTTGCGATGCACAGGATGATTTTCCGCACAGCTCCAATCCCCTCGGAGTTCAGGCAGTAGGTGGGTACCAGGCGTTCATCTACAAACTCGGGCAGAGGAAGGGTGCTTGCATTGCGCTTGCCCACGATCTTGCCCACTATGTCACGATACACACATGCGTCTGGAGTCACTGTTCGGCAGGGGATGTCTTTAATCAGCTTTTGATACACCTTGGCTCGCAACAAGTGGCTCTTCGCCCAGTAGCCCTGGCGTGCCAGCTGTTTTAGCTCCTGGAAGTCAGTGCAGTTCAATACCTTGGGGCTTTTTTCTTGGACAACACTGTCCATCTTATCCCAGTCTACAAAACGTCCATATTCTGTGTCATCCATGGCTGAGCCAACTCGTTTGTAAGTTATAAGACAATAAAAATGGGTCTTGTTCCGATTCCAGTTCTCAGATCAGAACATTTCCTGGATAAAAAGAACAAAACGAGAGATCTTAAAAATAATCTTTCATTTAGGAATTACAAATATTCTTTTCAAATGGGGGTTAATAATACTTGTTTGGCAGAGCATACTAGGGCTTCACGTATTACACAGGACACTCAAACACCTGACCCAATTTGTACACATCCCCATGGCAGTGGGCACACATGGGTTAAGATCCGCCTTGGTCCAAAATGGGACATAAATAAATATAATATACATACATACATAAATACATACATACATACATACTTCCTGCAGGTTGTACCACCAATAGGAGTCCCCTCCTACCAGCAGGGAGTCTTTTCTGTCCTACCTGGTCATGGGTAGGTGTTTGTTTTTTTTCTTACCTGACGGTCTTTATACTTCGTGGAGGTAAAAGGTTTCCAGGGGACAGTTTCTGTTCTACTCTTCTGCCCTCAAAGTCGCACTTGGGCGAGTAGCTAATTAGGAGGCTCCCCCCCCCCCCCCGCTAGACCAGGGCTGCACACTGAGGCGTCGACATGTGCAGCAGGCGAACTGGGTTCCCCCCACTTTTGAGCAGCATGTTCTCCTCCCCAGTCTGCCAGCCGCATATGGAGTGCAGCTTGACATGGCAACATCATTTCCTGGCGCTGCCATTTTTAAGTTGGAGGGAAAGTGATGCAACTCTGCAATACCCCTTAATCAGCATGGAGTCCGACAGCAACAAGGAGCTCTGCCCCAATCTAGTAGGAAAGCTTTTTAATCGGTTTTGTTTTTTGCAAATGCATTTTAATATTTTTATACAGTTATATACTTTTTATAATCATTTTTATTTCAGGACTTCTGGGATTTGTTTGGTGGGATGTATGTTTTTCTGTTTTTTCTTATGCCAATGGCTCAGCGCAGCCAGAAGAGGGTACCTCTAAAGCTGCAGTGAAAGATTTAAATCAGGAGAGATATTAACAAAGAAATTCAAAATATGTGCGGTTTACGAAAAAGTCTGCATGGGAAGAGAAAAAGTTTTGTGAGGCGTGCACAAAGCACTCGGAACAGATGTCGACGTTTTTAGCATGGATGAAGGACAACAATCTTGCAATCAGCAATGCAGAGCATGAAGGAATCTCATAAGAGATCAAGGTCTAAAACCAGCCTGGACAAAAGAGAATCTTCTTCAGAGGTATCAGAGATCTAAAAAGTAATCCCTTCAGAAGATGAATGCTGGGTGTCATCTGAGGAGGAACTACAACCTGACTGCTCTACTTTTGATCCAGATTTGGTCGATACCATGTTAAAGTAGTTTTAAAAAAAAAATAAAGATCGATGAACCAGAGGAAGTGTTCAGAGGTACCCGTAGGATAGTCAGATCATTTCCCATTCGTAGGATGATCCAAGATATGACTGAAGCAGAATCGGCACAGCCAGAACAGTCATTCCAAAATGGAATGTATCACGTTAAATATAAAGAGGCCTCAGCCTTTGCGGCCGGGTTACCATGGCGACGCGTCACCGAAGACCAGGTAGGAGAAGCTTCAGAGGCCTTGGGGGAGAGCGCGGGACCTTTGTAGCCGCCATGCCCCCCAGGAAAATCTTCCACCCCCCATTTTACGCACCCCTGGGTTATATCATCATACGATGCACATATTTACTCAGGTTTTATTTGGATGCACTTTATTATATTGCAGATGGTATATAATTAAATGATTAGTTATATTATAAATATTATTGGCACGGGTATATAAGGGGATGAGTCTGCCACAAGCACCATCCCCCGACAAAGCTTTTGGACAAGCGAAAAGCAAAGGTTTTTCCTAATCAGAGGAGGTGCGAGGAGACGCGAGACTGTTGCAAGGTGTCACCAGTGACGTCAGACGCCGACGAAAACAACCCGAAAGAGAACAGAGGAATACATACGGATGCAAATGCCTGGAGCTCCGCCATGTGCCAGCGACTGCAGCACCACATAGGCTGTCTATTCCCCGGAGTGTCCGACTCACCTATACACAACTTTATATATTTTTTGCATTTTTCTAAAGAAGGCCGTGCTGGTTATTTTTTCTTGTCTTTCACATATTTCGGAGTCCCCTGTTAGGACCCAGAAGAGCTGAGGAAGCCGGCCCTAAAAGACAAAGCACTGTGACCTTTTTATTATTATCTGGGTCTTTAAGTTGAGCACGGAATAGTAGGCATTTGTATTCACATTTTATCATCAGGTTTCGATCTGGAATTCAGATTGCCACTTTAGAGACCTGGAAAAACAAACAGGGAATCAAGAAAGCACATGGAAGAGATCATCTACGACTACAAATTAAATCAAGTGATTGTGGAAGTTCCAACAACCCAAGGAGAGAAAAACATCTACTCAAAAATATTTTTAGTGAGAAAGTTAATAGGTGTCTTCAGGCTAGTCCTGGATTCAATGTTTGCCAACACCTTCATAAAGATCAGAAAGTTCAAGACTGAGTCTTTCAAATCGCTGATACATGCAGTAGAACAAAGAGACTAGTTGCTGTATCTAAGAGATGCTTATCTGCACATTCTAAATCGCCAGGAAACATCAGAAGTACCTCATTCTCAGTTGCGGGTCTTCACTTACAGTAGGCAGCAATCCCTTTTGGTCCAGCAACATCTCCGACAACTTTCACAAAAGTACTGGTGACCCTAATCACAGAATCAAGAAAGCAAGGCATCCAGATATTTCCATATTTAGATGACATTCTGATAAAATCTCAACGCAAAAAGATACTGATGTTGCATCTCAGGATAGTTTCCACTTTTCTAAATACTCATGGTTGGGTAATAAATAAAAAGAAATAAGAGTAAGTCCTATGACTACAGCAGGAGCCTGTATGAGAGTTCTCAGAAAGATGACAGACACTTTTGAAGTAATAAAAATGGCCAAGATTTCATACGAGGGCTGTTCAATAAAAATGTTTTAGACCAGTGGAACTAGGTTGCTTTTAGACAAGCTACAAAGTATCAATCGCTCTTTACAAACCCGGGATCAGTTGAAGTGGTGACTGAGAAGAAACCACCTTCTAGAAGGTAGTCTTCTGGGTCAAGATTGGTTCTTTTTATCCACATATACAACTAACACAGGTTGGGGTGCTCAATTAGGAGACCAGTTCACTAAGGAAGTATGGTCCGTAACCTGGGCAAACAATTCACCACATTTTTTGGAGTTAAAGGACATTGAAAAAGCTTTTCAACATCTTTTGAAAGGCTTTTGCCTAAAGATGAAATCAGACAATAGGTCAGTAATGGCATACTTGTGCAGACAAGGAGGAACACGAAGCAAGTAGTTATGGCAAATGGGGGTATTCAGACATAGATCTGATGGTGACAAACAGAAAAAGTCCCACTTTTTTGCGCAAGGAATTTTCATCCGCAAACAGCAAGTACAGAAGCTCAGCTTCCCCTGGACTTTCCAGCTCGCATATTTGTTCCCTCCTAATCCACCAATTCTGAGGGTATTAAAGAAGATAATAGAGAAGGCGGGACTAATCATAGTTCTGTCCAATTGGCCAAGAAAGTCATCATACCCACAGGACGCAAACATGGCCCTTCAGCCTACCAGTATCAAAATACCTACTGAGTCACGGGCCAGTCCAACATCCTAATCCTCAAAATGTGACCCTACAGGCCTGAAGATTGAGCTGCAATTGCTCAGGAACAAGGTTCCTTCCAAGTCCGCTATCACAAACTTAATGGGTGCAACAAAGCATTAAACTTCAAAAGTATATAAAAATCGGATATAGATATATTTTAATGGAGTGGTGCCACAAGTCGAGAGTAGGTAGAAGAGGGGGCTTCAGGTAGGATGTACTAGCTTGCATGAAGTTTTTTTTTTCCCTGTCTTATCTCGGCCAGAGGCAGAGCTTAACCTAAGGTTGCCCATCGCCATGGAAGGATTCCAGGAAGACAAAGTTACTGTAAACATAGAACAATTTTCAATTCTGGGAGACAGGCAGATTGAGTGACATGACCAGTCATACAGAGTTGACACCAAAGTCTCCAGTTCTCTTCAGAATTGCAAAAATGTGTCAAAGTATGCCAGTGTTAATTATAACAAAGCAATACATGATCATCAGAAGATGTTCCAAGTACTACAGAAGCGGTGTTCGAAATCCCAGTTTTCTCCGTTAAGCCAACCTAGGAAGGAAGAGGATGTGCTACAGTAGGAAGTCTTCTACTGACCGGAAGACAAGGAACAACAGACCACTGATCCACAATTTTTGGGAGTTTCAAACTAGACTCCTCAAGGAGCCACTGTACATGTCTGCCAGAATATAGCACTACTTGCCAAGAAACTGCTATAAGGTGACTATATAGGGAACTCATAGGTAGTGAAAATATAAACTTTAACCTCCACAAGTAACTAGTATAGAAAGAACAAAAACAGGACACCAGTACTAGATAAGATAACATCAGCCCTGACCCAGATAACTTGAAACCCATGTTAAACATTAAACAGAGCAGCTCAATCCTAGCAGAGCCAGAAGAGAGGGTTCAGTTGCCACGTTACCTTGGGATGAAGCAGAAAGGAATTACACCAGGTGTCCTACTCGCTTACCGATAACTAATTCTCAGCAACATTATGTTCACAAACTCACCCATTTAACCCTTTATTACCAGAGAGGCAAGCAGTGCACTTGTTTGCAAATCACACCTCGTCCAGCATTGAAGACGTTGACAATCACAATAACTCAATAAACATTGGGTTATTAGCACAAAATAATAGAAGGATGATGTGCCTGTTACAGCATTGTGTTTTTAAGTGTAGATGTAGATTAACACACATTTTCATGTCACTTTGCTTTACTTGTCGAGGGTCAACCAATGGAAGCAGGAGAAAGAAATCAGGCCCCCTGTTCAGTTATCAGTAGTCAAGAACCCTAGGTACTGGCACAATGAAGAATAATAAACAACTGCTCTAATACTCTATACCTCAAGTTTCAACCTTGATATTTATTCAATGTAAGGATGTTTTCATTTTGTGCAGTGGTGGTCCCAGACATGTGCACACTGTCAAAGATGTACTGTACGTACGCACACACGCACAAGCACACACACACAGGTCATTTTCAACATACAAAATACAGCTCCCTCCCACTTTCTTTTTTTTTTTACCTTGGCACATCATACAGTACATGCCTCTTGACGAATTCTTGAACACCTTTTTGTAAATACGGCACCGATCGCCACTGTTCTGCGTCACTTCATTTGAAGAGGTCAAGTGACTAGGTTTGACCCAGTCTGTAAATATTTGTTTTCAATACACAAAGTAAAAAAGTAACATCCGAGTGTGTCACAAATTGTGTTTGAAAAACATACAGCTCAAGAAGGAATGCTGGTGCCTCTGAAGAGGCGTTTACAATAAATGTGTTTTGTACACCTTTTCTGAACAATGCTAGGTACAAGTATCATTTGGGAAGCAAGAATAAACAGGCGACTTACACATTAAATGGGTATAAATTGGGGGAATCCTTGATGGAGAAGGATTTAGGAGTGCTTGTAGACAGTAGGCTTAGCAATTGTGCCCAAAGTCATGCAGTAATTGCAAAGGCAAACAATCTTATCTTGCATTAAATGGGCAATGGATGGAAGGGAAGTAAACATAATTATGCCCCTTTATAAAGCATTAACGTTTGCAATCCCCCATACTAGGGGGTTTATATAGAGGAGTGAGATCTTTGCAAAAGGGATAAAGGAACATATCAGTTCAAATTATGTTTTGTTATATGGGTCTCTTAGAATACCTGTTGGAGAGGTAGTACCTAATCTGAGTGTAATTTACAAATTCTGCATTCGGGTTTGTTTGGTCTCTGAAATTTGCAAAAGTTCTGACTTTAGAGTTGACAACCTAGACTCTAGATAGTGCATTCCTAGTCAACCAAAGCCAGGGGAGAAATTGGTGTTTCCGCAAATAGGCACCATGATTGTATGTGAGCTTGAGACCTCTCAAGCCCAACCCTGTCCCAGATTTTCAGGGAATGAGCAATTGGTGGTAGGGTCTGATTTAAAACCACCCTAGTCTTTTTCTGGAGCCACAATAAGGCTGAGCTATGAAGGGGCCTCATGAAGGCACTCTCAAATTTCAACCCATCTAACCTAATGGGATGAGTCGTGCGAGACCACCAGTTGTGCTCTTTGTGAAGCTAGTTAATACATTTGTAGGCAAGGAACTGCGAGACCACACTCTGTTCGGGGGCATATCAGGACTTTTCTGCTAGTTCTGGGGGGTTTCTTCCCTTTCCATAAAAAACGAAACATTCTCTTCTGTAAACTCTGCAACTGATTTTTTTTATCAAAAAGGACCTCAGCTTTATAAAGGGTGGGAAGAGATATATGAGGGTTGGTACGGATCAGCAGATCAGCAGCAAACATGTTTAATTTGTAGTCGTGATTTTCAATCTTAAATCCTGAAATATCTGGTATGTTACGAATTATTCTAGCCAGGGGTACAATTGTAAGTGGGAATAAAGGACAGCCCTGCCTAGTTCCATTTTGGATGGGATATTGCTCTGATATCTGCCCCACGTTCCTAATGAAGGCTTTTCAGGACCTATATAGCAGTTTTATCCAGTTAAAGTTTCCTTTAAGGCCAAAAGCCCACAGAGTTTAGAAAATATCTCCAGACCACCCTGTCAAATGCCTTTTCGACATCCAGTGAGAGAAGCGTTGGAGGATAATTATATATCTTAGCTGCATGAATTAAGTCTATAATTTTCTGGATATTATCAGGAGCCCGTCTGTCTGGAAGAAATTCTGAATGATCAAGTTGGACTAGACTTGAAAGTAGGATGTTTAGCCTTGTTGACACATTTTGAAAAGATTATGTCTACATTTATCAGGAATCTGGGGGGGGGGGGGGGTAATTTTTGCAGTCACTAGGATCCATCCCAGCTTTGTGGATCACTGAGGAGGCTTTTAGGAGCATTTTACTTGGGATTTCCAGAGCTTGCAGAATAGTTAAACAGATCGGCCAGTTTCAGGACAAGTACTGTATATCACTACATTTCTTATAGTACCTGCCAAAAAATCCGTCTGGACATGGAGCCCTAAAACCTTTCCGGGACTTGATGGCCAACTCCACCGCCTCATATGTGATTGGGAGGTTCAGTTTGCATTCTCATGACTGGATACTAGTGGGAGTTTACTCGCCTTAAGGAAATCATTTAGGTTTCTGGCTGTATCCACGGAAGTGTCTGTTTTTGGGACATCATTAACTTTACTATAGATATTTTTAAATTCACCAAGTATTTCCCCAGGGTTGTTGTTGTTCAGAAGGCCCGATTCAAGTTTTAGAGAGGTGATGTGCCGTATGTTTGAACCACAGTTTTCTAGCCAGCATGGTATCTGACTTATTACCCTTTTAATAGAACCTCTAGGCAGTCCACAGTGACGTCTCTGCCTGTTCCATCATTAATAGATGTAGGTATTTCCTTATATTATTTATCTGTCTGATGAGGGGCTCAGACATTTTATGCCGAGTTAAAGTTTCTCTAGGTCTAGGGCTCTCCGCATATCTTTCGCCTTGCGTAGTCTTCTTGACGTTGGGGCCTTACCCATATGACAGACCATTAGACGGAACGGAAAGCATCAGCGGTACTTCATTCCGCTTGCGCACAGTTGTGTGGTGATAGGTTTCAGCTTCCTTCTGCGGGTAAGAGTGACTGGAGAGATATCTGGATAGATTTCAAGAGTTGAACCCTCAAATACAATAGGACCAGGTTGTCTAGACACCTTTAAAATGTCTTCTTTAATCCTATAGTAGTGAAAGCACAGAATGATAGTGTGGTCAGTCCATGCTCTTTACACGTCTCTGCAGGATTATGTGCCCCAAGTGATACATGTCTGAGTCTGTATTTGAGATTTAGGCCAGGGCCATGGTCAAAAAGACCGTGCTGAGCCACGCTGAGGGGAAACATCATCTCTAATGAGCACGGCTTTAGACGGCGCTTCCGCAGGCGTGCGGAGGCACGTGGAATTGCAGCCGACAGCACAATTTAAGTTTTCCCGCTGAGGGAAGTGCAGGGCCGGTCACGTGACCGCCAAAAGCCAATGGCAGTCCGTGACATCAGAGCAGTGACGCGCTAGCCCCGCCTCGCAAGCGCGCATGCTGACGCAGGGACACAAAAAAGCTCCTGCTTGAGCAGGAGAGCAGGAGCATGAGCACTATCGGATTCAGTTTGAGACTTGAAACTAGATTACCTATTGCATTCATTTGTCATTTGAATGGGAGCTAAGGCTAACTGTAAAAAGACCAATTTAAGCTGCTTCGACATTTAATAATAAAAAATAATTTTAAAAAACACATGTTGTTAAAGCAAGATTTTGCTGTGTATGCCCCCCAAAAAGAAGCTATTTGTGCTTAGGTAGCCAGTTGATCACATCTTATGCCGAACAAAGAGGGAGAGATCGAATCCGTGCACATGGCATCACAGAGCGGATCTATTACAGCGTCACTCTACGGATCAATAGACGTCCGTAATTAGATTAAATGCAGTTCGATTTTCCTTGGAATAGCTCCCGGCTTCGTGCACTAGTACACTGCGTGTGTTTTTTTATTTCCCTGTGCTGCAAGCAACAGCATGAAGAAAAAATATCAAATAAAACACATTGGTGTGCTGCATCATACCACCCTGCCAAGCGCCCATTTGGCTGCTACACAAGTTTTAGAACAAATTTATTTGTGTAATGTAACCTCCTATTAACCTTTGTATGCAATACAGAATTGTTTTAATCCGCAGGTGGCCAACTCCATTCATCAAGGGCAACCAACGGGTCAGGTATTAGGGAAATCCCTGCTTCAGCACAGGTGGCTCAATCTGTGGCTCAGTCATAATTACAGCCACCTGTGCCGACGCAGGGATATCCTTAAAACCTTGCCTGTTGATGGCCCTTGAGGACTGGAGTTGGCCACTAATGTTTTAATCCCTTCATTGTAATGTTGCACTTTGGCATCACCTTGTATTGGACAGGGTTTTGTAAGAATGAGAAACGCCGTCTTTTCATCAAAATAGAAAATAAACATAAGTAGCACGGTCTCGCTCGCTGGGACAAATATGCAACCACCAGTATACAAGATTTCTAGGCTGAAAAGGTACTTCTGCAAGTATGCTTTACTGCAGGGCTCTGCAACAAGTTCTGCAAAGGGGCAGGAGAGAGAACGTTTAGGAGTAGAAGGGCCACACGCACATTGTAATGTCATTTTAGATACATGTAATAATAGTTATATATAAACATCCCCTCCATATTAACATGGAGAGTGAGAAACTGCACTTAGCTGCCTAAGCAACGAGTATGAAATTAGCTGAAGCAGAGAATCCAAGGGACACACCAATCGCCAGCAGTTTAAGAGCCCTGTGTTACTGTGATCCGCGTCACACAGGAAATAAAGGCTGTATACACTAAGCAGTGCTAAGCCATTATGCCTCACACTTGGTACCATTTAAAAAATAAGGGGCCCAAATCTCTGTTTCCTTTATGTTCCCAGAATAATGTTGGGCGAGGCTGCTGCTTTACTGCCAGTTTGAAGTGAAACCAGCAGAGGGAAATTTGCGCCAACTTTTGTTATATAGCCTTCATGGCTGCAGGTGCGGTGTGTTTATAGAGGGAAAATAGCCACGGCCCCAATTTCCAGTAACGCAGGAAGTTTCATTTGGTAAAACCTCCGTTCCAAATCTGATACGGATATTTGGAAGAATTCTCCGAGCACAAGTCACAGAAACGGCTTCTCAATAGGTAAAGCAGTGCTGCTGTTAAACGCACAGCCAGCCCGCGCAGAATAGGTAAATGGCTTACAAAGACTTCTAAACGGATATACATTGCATAAAAATTCTTTGCAGACCCAACTAGAACCACATTAGATAATTTCCCAATCGCA
Source organism: Ascaphus truei (assembly GCF_040206685.1). Taxonomy (NCBI): domain Eukaryota; kingdom Metazoa; phylum Chordata; class Amphibia; order Anura; family Ascaphidae; genus Ascaphus; species Ascaphus truei. The sequence continues at coordinate 55,257,171 of NC_134493.1, read as the reverse complement.
GAAGGGACGGATTCACGGGTCATATGAAGGTGAAAGATCTACAGGCACAGACTATAACATATATGTCTAAAAAGCGGAGGCCTTCAGCTACAGATCAATGGCATTTCCTGCAGTAAGTATGTAGCCCCCCTTGGGACTACCATGTCAGTTAAGGGGCTGACAGTGTGGGCTCACGCAGAGTAACGCCCCTCTGCCATCACATGGTATAGACTGACTTGGCAGGAAAGAAGTCACACCCTCTGTATGCATGGTGACCAGTGACGTCACTATGGGGAGATATATAGTTAGCCCGAACGTTCCAGAACTTAGGTCCCTGCGAGTGACAGTTGGAGGAGCCTCACTGTTACTAGTGTAAATATGTTCCTGTGTAAATACTCACACACACACACACACACACACACACACACACACACACACACACACACACACACACTATAGCGATACTGCTCTGTCCATTATTTTATAGCCCGGGAGTGACCCATCCAGTTAGTGTCCATAGCCATGATACTACAGAAGAAGTTTACATGCTCACACAGAGGATGTCAACTGTATGTCCTACAGGGGTTATCACAGTACTAACCCTGGGACCTAATCGGAGCGGTCCTGGTGAGAGACGCCCTGTTGTCTCCGAAACAGTGCTTAAGAGTGGCACGCAGTACCTTGTACCGGAATAGTGATCCCACAGTTCAGATAGAAGGGGTAACCCAAGATGGGGACAATTAATAGAGTTACAGACGCTACGCAGAAGATGGCCTCTTAAGATGGCAGTAACAGCAACAAGTTTAAGTACCCGCCTAGTGCATTAAGAGTGGGTGCTAATTAGGGAATATATAGATAGTACAAACCCTGTGAAGATACAAGTGGTATGTCTAATTGTGAATAATGTCAATGTGTGAGGAGCATTGTGGGTAATGTCAATGTGTGAGGAGCATTGTTGACGGCTGTCAATAAAGTTCCTGTTTCTACTATAAAACTTCCTGGCGCCCATCGTTCAGCATATCTACGCCCAGCCTGCACGGACCCAGCACAGGTGACAAGGTACGAGACACAGAGCAAAGCCATCTACAGTATGTAGTCAACTGATGTAAACTCCTTAAAGAGACAGGCAAGGAGGGTTACAAGTACAATGGAAATGGTTGTGCTACCCCCCTCTGTTAGCAATTAAATTAAAGATAAAACACAGGTAGCCTGTGAGGACAGAAGCTTGGCATCTTTGAGAAACTAGTAAAACATTGTACTGTGTAATAAGATGCACTTCAATATAATTAAATGCATTTCATGTGAAGGTACAAAGTATCCCGGCTAGGAATTAAGTGGATGCAGGTCTGTGGAGAGGAAATACATTAAAGCAGCAGAGCTGGTTCCCACAACGCTGGAAGGAGCTGCTCGGATCAATAAACTTGTGTACGCGAGTGGACTGAAATACGCTTTTCTTTTGGGATAACGCCTGGTGTCTCAAAGTGATCCATGCAAGGCAGAGAGCCCTTGGGAGCTGCGATTAATGAACAGGGATTGCCTCTCTAGTGATTCAATGCAGTCAGTTCTGCTAACAAAATGCAGCATTCTGCTCACCGCTGACGTCGCTGCTCTGATGAAGTCAGAACCACAGTTCATGCATTCGAAAGAAAGTGCATCGGTAGCAGAATTAAGCTCTTCACTGCCAGTATGCGCCTGCAACACTTTGCAAAGCTGAAGTTGTGCGTTACCCATCTCATTGTCCTGTAACCCACATTATAGGCTAAATGTATGTAAAGTCTGGGTATTATTCAATGGGCCGCTCTCCAATTGGTAGTTGGTAAAGCCCGGGATTTTGGGCACCTTGGCAAATCAGAAAGCAGGGATTTTCATTACTTTCTTTGCTGGTGCAGACCTGGCAGAAGCCTGTCGGCAGGCGAGTGGGAGGCAGGCACAGAGGAGCAGGTATGGGCGGGAGGTAGGCTGTGAAATGGGAGGGGGCCGGACGGTCAGGTCATTAGTAGTTTTAATATTCTTAGAATAATTACAAATATAAACATTTAGTCTAGAATAGTAATTGTCCCTTAAAACAGAGGATTACATAGCCATAAATACTTTGCCTCGGCCTTCACCTCTGCCGCCCTGGGCATTAATAGTCAGGTAATGCCTTGTCCTAAGGGGATTGTTTCCCAAGTAGTAGGCTACAATATAGCTGTTCATCATAGGAGTTTCTCTGTAGGTACTGTATGTGAAGAGGGGTATATGGCTTTATGGCAGCGTTCGCAGCTGCATTTCTAATGATGGCCAGTATAATGCTCTGGTTCTCTACAGTAGTTTTTGTAACGTGCAGTCATATTCAGGTCTTCACTGCACATCCGTAGTGAAACCACCCCTCCCGCCCCCCAGAAAAAAAAAACCCCTAGGGAATGACAGATTCTATTAAGTGAGGAGAATCCCCTCTACCGCTAGTGAGAAAGAATCACCCTTGCAAGAAGCCCATTTAAAAATATATATATATTATTACAAACATACTGGGATCTGCACAAAGCAAACAGTAATAAAACATTTTAAAAAGTCAACGCACTTAATACTACCTAGACGTCCAGCAATAAACATCCAGAATAAAGTCAAAGCTTTAATCAAAACATAACCATTAGTCTGGAGGTCACCTTGTGAGAAGAAAGAAACGATTCACTACCAGAGAGGTTAGAACGTCAGTGCTTTACAATGCATTGCACTGGCAGCGGAGGAGCTGCGCTGCTGAGCCACATATTCACTACCAGAGAGGTTAGAACGTCAGTGCTTTACAATGCATTGCACTGGCAGCGGAGGAGCTGCGCTGCTGAGCCACATATTCACTACCAGAGAGGTTAGAACGTCAGTGCTTTACAATGCATTGCACTGGCAGCGGAGGAGCTGCGCTGCTGAGCCACATATTCACTACCAGAGAGGTTGGAACGTCAGTGCTTTACAATGCATTGCACTGGCAGCGGAGGAGCTGCGCTGCTGAGCCACATATTCACTACCAGAGAGGTTGGAACGTCAGTGCTTTACAATGCATTGCACTGGCAGCGGAGGAGCTGCGCTGCTGAGCTACATATTCACTACCAGAGAGGTTGGAACGTCAGTGCTTTACAATGCATTGCACTGGCAGCGGAGGAGCTGCGCTGCTGAGCTACATATTCACTACCAGAGAGATGGGAACGTCAGTGCTTTACAATGCATTGCACTGGCAGCGGAGGAGCTGCGCTGCTGAGCCACATATTCACTACCAGAGAGGTTAGAACGTCAGTGCTTTACAATGCATTGCACTGGCAGCGGAGGAGCTGCGCTGCTGAGCCACATATTCACTACCAGAGAGGTTGGAACGTCAGTGCTTTACAGTGCATTGCACGGGCAGCGGAGGAGCTGCGCTGCTGAGCCACATATTCACTACCAGAGAGGTTAGAACGTCAGTGCTTTACAGTGCATTGCACTGGCAGCGGAGGAGCTGCGCTGCTGAGCCACATATTCACTACCAGAGAGGTTGGAACGTCAGTGCTTTACAATGCATTGCACTGGCAGCGGAGGAGCTGCGCTGCTGAGCCACATATTCACTACCAGAGAGGTTAGAACGTCAGTGCTTTACAATGCATTGCACTGGCAGCGGAGGAGCTGCGCTGCTGAGCCACATATTCACTACCAGAGAGGTTGGAACGTCAGTGCTTTACAATGCATTGCACTGGCAGCGGAGGAGCTGCGCTGCTGAGCTACATATTCACTACCAGAGAGGTTGGAACGTCAGTGCTTTACAATGCATTGCACTGGCAGCGGAGGAGCTGCGCTGCTGAGCTACATATTCACTACCAGAGAGATGGGAACGTCAGTGCTTTACAATGCATTGCACTGGCAGCGGAGGAGCTGCGCTGCTGAGCCACATATTCACTACCAGAGAGGTTAGAACGTCAGTGCTTTACAATGCATTGCACTGGCAGCGGAGGAGCTGTGCTGCTGAGCCACATATTCACTACCAGAGAGGTTGGAACGTCAGTGCTTTACAGTGCATTGCACTGGCAGCGGAGGAGCTGCGCTGCTGAGCCACTTATTCACTACCAGAGAGGTTGGAACGTCAGTGCTTTACAATGCATTGTACTGGCAGCGGAGGAGCTGTGCTGCTGAGCCACATATTCACTACCAGAGAGGTTGGAACGTCAGTGCTTTACAGTGCATTGCACTGGCAGCGGAGGAGCTGCGCTGCTGAGCCACATATTCACTACCAGAGAGGTTGGAACGTCAGTGCTTTACAATGCATTGCACTGGCAGCGGAGGAGCTGCGCTGCTGAGCCACATATTCACTACCAGAGAGGTTAGAACGTCAGTGCTTTACAATGCATTGCACTGGCAGCGGAGGAGCTGTGCTGCTGAGCCACATATTCACTACCAGAGAGGTTGGAACGTCAGTGCTTTACAGTGCATTGCACTGGCAGCGGAGGAGCTGCGCTGCTGAGCCACATATTCACTACCAGAGAGGTTGGAACGTCAGTGCTTTACAATGCATTGCACTGGCAGCGGAGGAGCTGCGCTGCTGAGCTACATATTCACTACCAGAGAGGTTAGAACGTCAGTGCTTTACAATGCATTGCACGGGCAGCGGAGGAGCTGCGCTGCTGAGCTACATATTCACTACCAGAGAGGTTGGAACGTCAGTGCTTTACAATGCATTGCACTGGCAGCGGAGGAGCTGTGCTGCTGAGCCACATATTCACTACGCAGAGAGGTTGGAACGTCAGTGCTTTACAATGCATTGCACTGGCAGCGGAGGAGCTGCGCTGCTGAGCCACATATTCACTACCAGAGAGGTTGGAACGTCAGTGCTTTACAATGCATTGCACTGGCAGCGGAGGAGCTGCGCTGCTGAGCTACATATTCACTACCAGAGAGGTTGGAACGTCAGTGCTTTACAATGCATTGCACTGGCAGCGGAGGAGCTGCGCTGCTGAGCCACATATTCACTACCAGAGAGGTTGGAACGTCAGTGCTTTACAGTGCATTGCACTGGCAGCGGAGGAGCTGCGCTGCTGAGCCACATATTCACTACCAGAGAGGTTGGAACGTCAGTGCTTTACAATGCATTGCACTGGCAGCGGAGGAGCTGCGCTGCTGAGCTACATATTCACTACCAGAGAGGTTAGAACGTCAGTGCTTTACAATGCATTGCACTGGCAGCGGAGGAGCTGCGCTGCTGAGCCACATATTCACTACCAGAGAGGTTAGAACGTCAGTGCTTTACAATGCATTGCACTGGCAGCGGAGGAGCTGCGCTGCTGAGCCACATATTCACTACCAGAGAGGTTGGAACGTCAGTGCTTTACAATGCATTGCACTGGCAGCGGAGGAGCTGCGCTGCTGAGCTACATATTCACTACCAGAGAGGTTGGAACGTCAGTGCTTTACAATGCATTGCACTGGCAGCGGAGGAGCTGCGCTGCTGAGCTACATATTCACTACCAGAGAGATGGGAACGTCAGTGCTTTACAATGCATTGCACTGGCAGCGGAGGAGCTGCGCTGCTGAGCCACATATTCACTACCAGAGAGGTTAGAACGTCAGTGCTTTACAATGCATTGCACTGGCAGCGGAGGAGCTGTGCTGCTGAGCCACATATTCACTACCAGAGAGGTTGGAACGTCAGTGCTTTACAGTGCATTGCACTGGCAGCGGAGGAGCTGCGCTGCTGAGCCACTTATTCACTACCAGAGAGGTTGGAACGTCAGTGCTTTACAATGCATTGTACTGGCAGCGGAGGAGCTGTGCTGCTGAGCCACATATTCACTACCAGAGAGGTTGGAACGTCAGTGCTTTACAGTGCATTGCACTGGCAGCGGAGGAGCTGCGCTGCTGAGCCACATATTCACTACCAGAGAGGTTGGAACGTCAGTGCTTTACAATGCATTGCACTGGCAGCGGAGGAGCTGCGCTGCTGAGCCACATATTCACTACCAGAGAGGTTAGAACGTCAGTGCTTTACAATGCATTGCACTGGCAGCGGAGGAGCTGTGCTGCTGAGCCACATATTCACTACCAGAGAGGTTGGAACGTCAGTGCTTTACAGTGCATTGCACTGGCAGCGGAGGAGCTGCGCTGCTGAGCCACATATTCACTACCAGAGAGGTTGGAACGTCAGTGCTTTACAATGCATTGCACTGGCAGCGGAGGAGCTGCGCTGCTGAGCTACATATTCACTACCAGAGAGGTTAGAACGTCAGTGCTTTACAATGCATTGCACGGGCAGCGGAGGAGCTGCACTGCTGAGCTACATATTCACTACCAGAGAGGTTGGAACGTCAGTGCTTTACAATGCATTGCACTGGCAGCGGAGGAGCTGCGCTGCTGAGCCACATATTCACTACCAGAGAGGTTGGAACGTCAGTGCTTTACAATGCATTGCACTGGCAGCGGAGGAGCTGCGCTGCTGAGCTACATATTCACTACCAGAGAGGTTGGAACGTCAGTGCTTTACAATGCATTGCACTGGCAGCGGAGGAGCTGCGCTGCTGAGCCACATATTCACTACCAGAGAGGTTGGAACGTCAGTGCTTTACAGTGCATTGCACTGGCAGCGGAGGAGCTGCGCTGCTGAGCCACATATTCACTACCAGAGAGGTTGGAACGTCAGTGCTTTACAATGCATTGCACTGGCAGCGGAGGAGCTGCGCTGCTGAGCTACATATTCACTACCAGAGAGGTTAGAACGTCAGTGCTTTACAATGCATTGCACGGGCAGCGGAGGAGCTGCGCTGCTGAGCTACATATTCACTACCAGAGAGGTTGGAAAGTCAGTGCTTTACAATGCATTGCACTGGCAGCGGAGGAGCTGCGCTGCTGAGCCACATATTCACTACCAGAGAGGTTGGAACGTCAGTGCTTTACAATGCATTGCACTGGCAGCGGAGGAGCTGCGCTGCTGAGCTACATATTCACTACCAGAGAGGTTGGAACGTCAGTGCTTTACAATGCATTGCACTGGCAGCGGAGGAGCTGCGCTGCTGAGCTACATATTCACTACCAGAGAGGTTGGAACGTCAGTGCTTTACAATGCATTGCACTGGCAGCGGAGGAGCTGCGCTGCTGAGCTACATATTCACTACCAGAGAGGTTAGAACGTCAGTGCTTTACAATGCATTGCACTGGCAGCGGAGGAGCTGCGCTGCTGAGCTACATATTCACTACCAGAGAGGTTGGAACGTCAGTGCTTTACAATGCATTGCACTGGCAGCGGAGGAGCTGCGCTGCTGAGCCACATATTCACTACCAGAGAGGTTAGAACGTCAGTGCTTTACAATGCATTGCACTGGCAGCGGAGGAGCTGCGCTGCTGAGCCACATATTCACTACCAGAGAGGTTGGAACGTCAGTGCTTTACAATGCATTGCACTGGCAGCGGAGGAGCTGCGCTGCTGAGCCACATATTCACTACCAGAGAGGTTAGAACGTCAGTGCTTTACAATGCATTGCACTGGCAGCGGAGGAGCTGCGCTGCTGAGCCACATATTCACTACCAGAGAGGTTAGAACGTCAGTGCTTTACAATGCATTGCACTGGCAGCGGAGAAGCTACGCTGCTGAGCCACATATTCACTACCAGAGAGGTTGGAACGTCAGTGCTTTACAATGCATTGCACTGGCAGCGGAGGAGCTGCGCTGCTGAGCCACATATTCACTACCAGAGAGGTTAGAACGTCAGTGCTTTACAATGCATTGCACTGGCAGCGGAAGGGCTGCGCTGCTGAGCCACATATTCACTACCAGAGAGGTTAGAACGTCAGTGCTTTACAATGCATTGCACTGGCAGCGGAGGAGCTGTGCTGCTGAGCTACATATTCACTACCAGAGAGGTTAGAACGTCAGTGCTTTACAATGCATTGCACTGGCAGCGGAAGGGCTGCGCTGCTGAGCCACATATTCACTACCAGAGAGGTTAGAACGTCAGTGCTTTACAATGCATTGCACTGGCAGCGGAAGGGCTGCGCTGCTGAGCCACATATTCACTACCAGAGAGGTTAGAACGTCAGTGCTTTACAATGCATTGCACTGGCAGCGGAGGAGCTGCGCTGCTGAGCTACATATTCACTACCAGAGAGGTTAGAACGTCAGTGCTTTACAATGCATTGCACTGGCAGCGGAGGAGCTGCGCTGCTGAGCTGCATATTCACTACCAGAGAGGTTAGAACGTCAGTGCTTTACAATGCATTGCACTGGCAGCGGAGGAGCTGTGCTGCTGAGCTACATATTCACTACCAGAGAGGTTAGAACGTCAGTGCTTTACAATGCATTGCACTGGCAGCGGAGGAGCTGCGCTGCTGAGCCACATATTCACTACCAGAGAGGTTGGAACGTCAGTGCTTTACAATGCATTGCACTGGCAGCGGAGGAGCTGTGCTGCTGAGCTACATATTCACTACCAGAGAGGTTAGAACGTCAGTGCTTTACAATGCATTGCACTGGCAGCGGAGGAGCTGCGCTGCTGAGCCACATATTCACTACCAGAGGTTGGAACGTCAGTGCTTTACAATGCATTGCACTGGCAGCGGAGGAGCTGCGCTGCTGAGCTACATATTCACTACCAGAGAGGTTGGAACGTCAGTGCTTTACAATGCATTGCACTGGCAGCGGAGGAGCTGCGCTGCTGAGCTACATATTCACTACCAGAGAGGTTGGAACGTCAGTGCTTTACAATGCATTGCACTGGCAGCGGAGGAGCTGCGCTGCTGAGCTACATATTCACTACCAGAGAGGTTGGAACGTCAGTGCTTTACAATGCATTGCACTGGCAGCGGAGGAGCTGCGCTGCTGAGCTACATATTCACTACCAGAGAGGTTGGAACGTCAGTGCTTTACAATGCATTGCACTGGCAGTGGAGGAGCTGCGCTGCTGAGCTACATATTCACTACCAGAGAGGTTGGAACGTCAGTGCTTTACAATGCATTGCACTGGCAGCGGAGGAGCTGCGCTGCTGAGCCACATATTCACTACCAGAGAGGTTAGAACGTCAGTGCTTTACAATGCATTGCACTGGCAGCGGAGGAGCTGCGCTGCTGAGCTACATATTCACTACCAGAGAGGTTAGAACGTCAGTGCTTTACAATGCATTGCACTGGCAGCGGAGGGGCTGCGCTGCTGAGCTACATATTCACTACCAGAGAGGTTGGAACGTCAGTGCTTTACAATGCATTGCACTGGCAGCGGAGGAGCTGCGCTGCTGAGCTACATATTCACTACCAGAGAGGTTGGAACGTCAGTGCTTTACAATGCATTGCACTGGCAGCGGAGGAGCTGCGCTGCTGAGCTACATATTCACTACCAGAGAGGTTAGAACGTCAGTGCTTTACAATGCATTGCACTGGCAGCGGAAGAGCTGCGCTGCTGAGCTACATATTCACTACCAGAGAGGTTGGAACGTCAGTGCTTTACAATGCATTGCACTGGCAGCGGAGGAGCTGCGCTGCTGAGCTACATATTCACTACCAGAGAGGTTAGAACGTCAGTGCTTTACAATGCATTGCACTGGCAGCGGAGGAGCTGCGCTGCTGAGCTGCATATTCACTACCAGAGAGGTTAGAACGTCAGTGCTTTACAATGCATTGCACTGGCAGCGGAAGAGCTGCGCTGCTGAGCCACATATTCACTACCAGAGAGGTTAGAACGTCAGTGCTTTACAATGCATTGCACTGGCAGCGGAAGAGCTGCGCTGCTGAGCTACATATTCACTACCAGAGAGGTTGGAACGTCAGTGCTTTACAATGCATTGCACTGGCAGCGGAGGAGCTGCGCTGCTGAGCTACATATTCACTACCAGAGAGGTTGGAACGTCAGTGCTTTACAGTGCATTGCACGGGCAGCGGAGGAGCTGCGCTGCTGAGCCACATATTCACTACCAGAGGTTGGAACGTCAGTGCTTTACAATGCATTGCACTGGCAGCGGAAGAGCTGCGCTGCTGAGCTACATATTCACTACCAGAGAGGTTAGAACGTCAGTGCTTTACAATGCATTGCACTGGCAGCGGAGGAGCTGCGCTGCTGAGCTACATATTCACTACCAGAGAGGTTAGAACGTCAGTGCTTTACAATGCATTGCACGGGCAGCGGAGGAGCTGCGCTGCTGAGCCACATTAGCATTTCCTCACATTAAACCTGCTTGTAAGAGAATAGGTTTTCAAACTACTGTATGGCATGCAAAAAAAAAAAAAACCTGGCTCTGGAAAACACTATATACATTTTTACATCGGTGTTGCTTTCATAATATTTCATAATAAAACACATTTAAGCTGGCTCTGCATTTCAAAGTACGTTTAACTCCACCAGCGTGAAAAGACGGATGACAAAAATGATAAATCGGCTGTAACTGCTATGAGCGAAGTAACAAAGGCACGGTTGGCAAAATGACAATTACATGTAATTATTCGTGAACACAATAAACAGTAGTTACACGTTGGTGTTATTTGTTGTGACACACAGTTGGCATCATTTTGAACGTACTTTCTCTGCTTTGGGAAAAAGAAAGGAAAAAAAAACCATAAGAAATCAAAACACTATGTACTCGCAGGTTTTGTATTTTTTATATATTGAAACAAAGTCGCATTATATGCATTTAAAGGAGCACTGTTGGGGACCATATAAAACATAACAAAAAAATAGAATTGAAGCAGGGGTCTACGGAGATGAACCTCGTTAATTTCAGCTCCGGGGACCCCCGTGCATCCCGGGATACTAACCTCCGTAGCGGTGCCAGTATCTCTACTTTTAAATGTCCTACATCGCGCGGGCCAATAGGAAGCCACAAGGGATGATGTAATGGCTTCCTATTGGCACGTGGGAGCTTTAAAGACGCCCCAAATAGCCATCGGCACCCACTACGAAAACAAGTATCTCAGGAAGCAGGTGGTCCTGGAGCGGAAATGAACGCAGTTCAGCATCAGAGACACCCTACTTCAAACCTATAAAAAAAGGTTTAATTATTTATTAGTTCCTTTTCAATTTTTATTGTATCTGATATGATGCTAAAGTTATCTGTTTGGCCAACAATGACCTCATATTTGTTTACAAAAAAGAGAAGTGGGAATTGAAAATGTACCGACCGGTTGACTAACACAAACAAACATTCTCCCCACACCACCAGGTAAAGATTGGAAAAACTCTCCAAAGTAATTGGGGACCATTGCAACTTTCAACCATTGCAAATTATTTGCGTCAGACTTTGCCGCTCTACAGGAGGCTGGCGAATCTCTGACTGACAAACAAGAGAAATATATTATATACAATTACTTCTCACTAAGGAACTCGCGCACTCACAATTTCCTTCATAATGCCAAGGGAATTTGATTTCTGGTTTTTACCAGTTTTAATTGCACTGAATGGCAGATAGCATGAAGGCTTCATTTATTTAACCCTTTAGGCATTTTCACATACCTCACATGTTCTATTGCGGTTTAGTCCCAGCCCGCTACCTTCTCTTGTAACAGTAATGAGGTTTAGTCCACAAGACCATAGGAAATATTGTGTGTTTAGTGTAGACTGCTGCTTAAATGGGGTTTACCTGGACGTGGTTAGCAAGCTTAAATCCAGGAATGGACAAAAATGGGAGAAGAACAAACTGAAACATTTTGTTGAGCGGGGGGGATTGATGGAGCAGCTATTCTGTCCCGTCAGTGGCTGTGTATGTCAGAGTGCATCTGTGACACCGACATGATTGAGAGCAGGGGCAGGCAGTCCTGGAGCTCTGAGCTTCCTCAGCCTTTGCCCACCTCTGCCACTCACTCTCCGATCTCCCTCCCCACCACACCCGAGTCTGCACCAGTAAAGTAGGATCAGGTGCACTGTTCCCAGTCACGGTAGTGACTCACTGGTCAGTCGGTGCTGCAACACAGGCGCCGTCGGTTACACTTTAGGCCCCCGGGCCATCAGACATCTGGGATTTTTTTCGCCATCCCTGAAAATCATTTTTTTGATCAAAAGATGCAACCAAATTACTACTTTGTTATACTAATAATAATAAAAAAAAAAAGACTTCGGCTCAAAAATGTTACTAATACATTGCAAGCCAATTTGGATAGTAGCACCAGTTTCTTTGCATTTGTTTTCCTATAAATGTACAGCCAATTCTCTTTCCCTAGCACTCCTAAGGTATTGAAAGATCTTTAGCAGGGGCGGCCAAATCCAGTTCCCAAGGTCCACCAACAGGTCAGGTTTTCAGGATATCCCTGCTTCAGCACAGGTGGCTCAATCAGTGGCTCAGTCAACGACTATCACCTGTGCTGAAGCAGGGATATTCTGAAAACCTGACCCGTTGGTGGCACTTGACTGGAGTTGGCCACTCCTGTTCTGGAACATTCAAGCTAATATATATATATATATATATATATATATATATATATATATATATATATATATATATATATATATATATATATATATATATATATATATATATATATATATATATATATATATATTATATATATATATCCCCCCATTTATTTATTTATAAAATATTTTACCAGGAAGTAATACATTGAGAGTTACCTCTCGTTTTCACGTATGTCCTGGGCCATGGTGATGTCACTGGTCACCATGCATATCAAGGGAGTGACTTCTTTCCTGCCTAGACTCTCTGCTAGGGTTTGCCAGACGTCCGGTATATACGGGATTGTCACATTATCCCAGAAAGGTTTGTCAGGACGAATCATAGTCTCATATTTTAGCGCCATGAGGTGAAATGCCTGAACTTAAAAATGCCTGTAATCAGGTCAGTCCTAAAAATGTAATACATTCCTACGAGTGTAAAAGTTACCTTTTCAGATAGATGTCGCATTACTAAATTATTAAAATAATAGAGTTAGGGCACGGCCTGGTCATCTCATACCATGACAACCCCCCTATAGGCGTTACACAGAGGGAGTCTTTCACTGCCAAGACCAGAGGTGAAAAAAACGAAGACTATAGCGGTCAGGCAGGAGATACCATTCAGCGTGAAACGATTGCAAATCATTCATCACGTCACTTTCATACTGGATTTCCATGTCCCATATTATAAAAACTTGTGGCAAACCTACTCTATGTGATGAGAGGGGCGTTCCTCTCTGTCAGATCACACCCTCAACCCCATAAGGCCTTTAACCCCATTAACTGACCTAGTAGTCCCAAGGGGGGCTACATACTTATTGCAGGAAATGCCATTGATCTGTAGCGGAAGGCCTCCGCTTTTTAGACATATGTAATCGTCCATGTCTGTAGATCTTTCACCTTCATATGACCTGTGAATCCGTCCCTTCTGTGATTGGGAAATTATCTAATGTGGTTCTAGTTGGGTCTGCAAAGTATTTTTATGCAATGTATATCCGTTTAGAAGTCTTTGTAAGCCATTTACCTATTCAGCGCGGGCTGGCTGTGCGTTTAACAGCAGCACTGCTTTACCTATTGAGAAGCCGTTTCTGTGACTTGTGCTCAGAGAATTCTTCCAAATATCCGTATCAGATTTGGAACGGAGGTTTTACCAAATGAAACTTCCTGCGTTACTGGAAATTGGGGCCGTGGCTATTTTCCCTCTATAAACACACCGCACCTGCAGCCACGTTGGCTATATAACAAAAGTTGGCGCAAATTTCTCTCTGCTGGTTTCACTTCAAACAGGCAGTAAAGCAGCAGCCTCGCCCAACATTATTCTGGGAAAATAAAGGAAACAGAGATTTGGGCCCCTTATTTTTTAAATGGTACCAAGTGTGAGGCATAATGGCTTAGCACTGCTTAGTGTATACAGCCTTTATTTCCTGTGTGACGCGGATCACAGTAACACAGGGCTCAAACTGCTGGCGATTGGTGTGTCCCTTGGATTCTCTGCTTCAGCTAATTTCATACTCGTTGCTTAGGCAGCTAAGTGCAGTTTCTCACTCTCCATGTTAATATGGAGGGGATGTTTATATATAACTATTATTACATGTATCTAAAATGACATTACAATGTGCGTGTGGCCCTTCTACTCCTAAACGTTCTCTCTCCTGCCCCTTTGCAGAACTAGTTGCAGAGCCCGGCAGTAAAGCATACTTGCAGAAGTACCTTTTCAGCCTAGAAATCTTGTATACTGGTGGTTGCATATTTGTTCCAGTGAGCGAGACCGTGCTACTTATGTTTATTTTCTATTTTGATGAAAAGACGGCGTTCTCATTCTTACAAAAAACCCTGTCCAATACAAGGTGATGCCAAAGTGCAACATTACAACGAAGGGATATAGTGTTATTGATGCATTGTTATATGGGTAGGGTAAAGTTCACCTTTTGCCAAGTGTATAGTTATCCGATTTTGTTTTATGAACATGCCATTAGCTCAATTTGGTCCTACTTTAACAATAGATTGCAAAACCAACCAAGGCCACTTATACATATACTCTGACATATCGATACAGCAACATGAGTTTGCTACAGGTAGTGGAACACTAATGAACAGCGAGAGATATTTGCATAGATGCAACTGTACCACAGGCTTTCAGCATTTAGAAATCTTAGGCTGCTATTATAGTGCGTGCTTGCGCAGCATCACGTGCGCCGCGAGCAAAAGGCTGTACCTCTATGAGGCAGGCCATAGAGCTCGCGACCAAGGGCGCGATTTTTGAAAATACCAATGGATTTGTTTTTGCAGCGCAGCCGGGTCACGAGCGGTTCAGCCAATGAGGACGAAACGCTCACGTGACGTCACGGCCCGCCTCCCGATCGCCTACAGCCTAGTTCATGTTTCGCTCGCATGACGTCACGGGCTCAGTCACAAGCGTGCGGCCACTATAAACGTGGCCTTGGGTACGCAGTACATATAAGCCCGCGTCCATAGTATGAGCGATGGCACGAGTGCCAAAAACCAACGGCCGTAAGGCAATGTGTATGGCCATAGAGAGCGCGTGCACGAGAGCGACCAGGTAGCTGATACTTTGCGAGACATTTTTTTTAAATTTTGTCGCACGACAGCCGGTTCACGTGCGCGGTTAAGCCAATGAGGGGGCAACGCTCACGTGACGTCACGGGCACGCCATAGCCACGCCACCCCGTAATCCTACAGGCCACGGGTCGCTTCTAGTACAGGCGCGCGTGTCGTCATGCGTTCCGTCGCGCACGCCTTTACTATATCCGAGGCCTAAAGATACTTGTGATGTCTCAAAAGCACATGGCAGCGCTGCATCTACTGTATGAAGAACGGCCATAACGCACCATTAACTCCCTTACTGTTGATAGGACTGAGACTTCAGCACTGAAGGTGTAAAAGGCTTAGATTTTTGTAAATCTTTTTTTAATATATATATATATATATATATATATATATATATATATATATTTTTTTTTTTATAATTCCACCTTAAAGAAGCAATCCACGCAATATCCTGCGTTTTTTTGTTTTTAATAAATCAGTTCTGTAGTATTAGATAATACTTATATTATTTTTTTTTTATTCTTTTAACTCAACACATAATGCCACTTGTAATGGGATGTAATATACTGAGCACCCTCTGATTTCAATAGCAGGGCTTAGCACACCTCCCCAGCAGCGCAAGATCTTTGCAACACTTTCCTGTTTGTGACAATTTGTTGCCAATGTTCCCAGCAGTTTGAGATGCAAACTGTAATAGATACTGTTGCCGTAGTAACATCAGGATACATTGTAGTTGCCGAGTTACACTGACTCAAGGATTGATTGAAACTGAAAGGCGGCCATTTAGTGAACCCGGGGAAGCAGGATTTTTGCTGTTCCATCACGGGAGAATTAATTGATTGGCAGCTTAGGTCATTCGTTTTCAATAAAAAAGTCAACAAAGGCAGCATATTAACGCAAAAAATGTTTTTTTATTATTATTTGCCGCTTGGATTTAGTATTTAAGACTAAGACAGTTCAGCGGTTATCACAAGACTATGAAACCCTTGGTGCAGCAGCTAATGAATAGAGTCTACATGTGTTGCGGCTAAATTCGGCATGCCTTAAATGGACTGTGTCAATCTGAAATGTAATTTAACTGCAATGAATCATTGTGTGTAATAGAAGACATGTGAATTCTATTCTGGCAAAAACAAGTGACCCTGTGAAGGGCTCGGGCATCCTGGCCAACTATGCATTTGTGTTTCTCAGACTGAAACAATGGTCAGTGGAAAGGCGCATCCAGAATCAACTTTATTATTAAAATCCTCATTATTCCTAGTCCAGCTACAATAAGCTGATTGGAAATGACTGTGGGTCATAAGATGTCTGACTCACATCTTTCTCCTAACTAAAGATACTGCTCTCTCTCTCTCTTGCATCACAGTATTATAAGATCAGTGGTGCTGCGATAATTGTACGTTGTACCGTAGGAGCTCAGTGGAGAAGTAGCTATTCATACAATGAGTATCAGTGATGGAAACCTTATCCATTGACGGATCAAGAGGAATGTACAACATTGTACAGCAAGGTTGGCCAACTCCAGTTCTCAAGGGCCACCAACAGGTTAGGTATTAGGGATCTCTCTGCTTCAGCACAGGTGGCTCAATCAGTGGCCCAGTCATTCTGGAGTTGCCCACCCCTGCTATACAGCAATGTACTGTCCAACCGGATCAGCGGCAAATGTGTTTATATTAAAAAATAAAAAGAAGGAGTATTATAAAAAAGGAAAAGCTCTCACATGTGAATACCTCAATCTCTACCTAGTAACAGGCCACTTTATAAAACACGAGCCTAAAGCCTTTCAACTCCGGCCAAGTTGCACGCAGAAAGTTTATTTCCATTCAAGCCTTCCAATACATTTTTTTTTATAATTACAGTACATACCCAAGTTTTGTTTGTTTGTACACTCTGTAATGATATCATTATGAAGTAGAAAAAAATAAAATAATAAACCCTCATTTGTTTGACACATGCAGCTTTGCCAGACACGTGACCAATGCCCAGAAAACACATGAAGAGATTAGACATAAGAAATGAAGTCCATTTTGCTCACCTCATTTTGATAGCACTAATCTGTCTGTGCTCATGTCCTCAATGCACCAATAACCAACTTAGGTAGCTAATTCAGTTTACCATAAGTCAGCATTTATCAGATCGAAACAATGCCAATACCGATAAAGATGCAAGCCCTGCAACGATCAAAAAAATACAAAGGACCCCTCTTAAACTTCACCAATCCAGCAAATTCACTTGAAAATCCCTACTGCTTGAGGTAGAACAGCATGGCAGATGGAACCAGGTGACGCTTTAATGGCAGTCTGATGAGGTCACTGCCCTCGTTTGGTAAGGACAAGCCAATAAAAAGTCCAGACCAGACACAGAGGAGATTCTGCGACAGTATATAGCAACCACACAGTATAGCTGGCCTTGCTAAATTCTTTATGGTAGTATAATTTAGGGCAATACTTGTGGCTGTCCTTTGAAATGATGTATTTAGCTCAAATCTGATTTTGAGTGGTATTGAACTTTAAGAGACGTTTAGCCACTCTGTTTCAACCTTGTATATTCACGTTTCCGTCAGATTAAATAACTCATAAATCACGTGTAGTCTGACCGCAACATGGTTGTAGTACATACAGTAAAACACAAAACGTCCGTCTCATTTATTCAGTGTTTGGGCAGTCTTCGCCACATGAATCAAGAATTCTTGTTTGTCTTGTTTAGCGTTGCATAACTAAACACTACCAAATCATCACTATAAATGTTATAACCAACGTGGCTTTAATCAACCAGTGAAACGTATTAATACGTGTTCTCAACAACTGGTTAAAACGTTAACAAAACAAGATATAAATACAGCCATCAACTGTCTCTAGAAAAGGGAGAAAGGGCAAGCAGCTTTCTGCCGATTGTAGACTAAAAGCATGACGTTGGAAAAGGGCTGGACTGCTCCACAAAAGTCCTGTTTTTAAAACATCAAATGTAGTATGCTATAAAAAATAAAAAAAGGCGATAAATACCAGGTTTTGGACAACCAGCTGAGTGACATTTTTTACATCCAGTCACTTACAATTTGCTTCAACACGTGGCTCATCATCATTTATTTTTTTGAGTTAAAAAAACGCCTCCACTTAAGGGGGAAATCGCAATACATTACAGGCAAAGAAAATGATATACAGTTGTTTTTGTTAGACAGGAAGATCCAGAAGGAAGAGGAAAGTCTCACACCGAGCTCAAAACAGTGGTAAAGAATATATACTGTACACCCGTGATCTGGCGATAGTGAGTTCCAGACCTCTGAAGCTGCACACGCGTAGGGTGAAGTAACCTCAGCACGAAGAGGCGGACCCCCCTCACCCCCAGGCACCATCATTTATTATATTTTAAAAAAACAGACGCTACTTGTCTTACTAAATAGTTTTATGGCTTTTATTACCACATTTACTAATAAAACCGATTTCAGCATGTGCCAGACATGCTGCTTGGGGAACAAATTAAATGATTTTATCCTAAAAAAAAACCTCCACCATAGAATGAAACTGGGCTTTGGCAATGGTGAAATCCCTTTTCTGACCAAAATGAGCCCCCAACAGCGACACGCTGTGGTTATTCATGATCACAGCCACCTCTATATATGTGCACCCTGCGTCACACGGTAGCTGTAAATGTCTATATTGTTCACCCTGGAAGGTACAGTACCAGGAGCACGTTTGGAGGTGTGTTGGGAAGCAGGTGGTCAGAGCTGAAATTAACAAGATTCAGCACTGGAGACGACCTGCTTTCAGCCAATACTTTATCGCTCCAGCAGGAGAAACAGCCTATATTTTGAGTCACTCACTCCCACGTACCTATCACACTTACCCAGTGGCGGACTTACCTTTTTGCCCCCATAGGCTTGGGGGCAGCCTTCCTCCGCAGTGTAGCGGCGTCATGATATCATTTGGCGCAGCGTTGTCATGGCAATGCGTCATAGTTTGACGTTGGGTCACCATGACAACGCGACGCTGCAGAAAGGAGGCCGCTCCGGAGAAGGCAAGACTTCCTCTCAACACACAAAAATTGCCGCTATAGCCTAGTCGGCCTTCTGGGAAATCCCTCCTCCCTCCCGTGCCCCATCACACCTACTGTCTGCCAGTCTCCCAAACTACTTCTTCGACCCGCACCTTTTCACAGCAGCTACTCCTTTCTCCCTAGATACCTTTTATATCTGATGACCGCGTGCCCCATTTATATATTTCCCAATATTGTCTTGTATACAAAACTTGTAAACTGCTGTGTTCAGGTTTGTAGATATATAAATAAAGATGTGTACATCCCAGGCACAGCCCAATACTCTCCACTGACACAGTCACCTCTGTATCGTCCCTCACATTGGCATCTACCCCTTAGCCCCATGGCAGAGAAGTGTATCAAACACCTATTAACCCCTCGCCCACCATAACATCAGCAGCTTCCGATCAGTCACCTGTGCGCCAGTCCCATAATATGCCATAAAAAGGGAAATGCCAGATATTGGACAACTAGCTGGGGGCCCTTTTTACATTCAATCACTTATAATTTGTTGATCTACACTAGGGGTGGTCAACTCCAGTTCTCAAGGGCCACCAAAACAGGTCAGGTTAAGGATATCCCTGCTTCAGCACAGGTGGCTCAATGGCTCAGTCAATGATGCCTGTGATAAAGCAGGGATATCCTGAAAACCTGACCTGTTGGTGGCCACTGAGGACTGGAGTTGGCCACTCCTGATCTACACATCCCAGTGACAGCTGTAACGGTCAACGCCTGCCACCAAAGTGGTTAAAAACTGCAACCAAAGAAGCTGCACGTATCAGTAAGCGTGGTGATAAAAGCCACAAAACTGATCTGCAGCACGTGCCGAAGATGTAACCGAAGTCCATTAAGTTTACCGCTGGGACTCAACGTTATACCTAAACTTGGCGGTACTCCTCAATGAGACCCTGATATAAGGCTTTTGCAGGGTCTGGATGGGTGTAAGATCAGTTACGTATGATTTAACTAACGGCGGTATTTACCAGTGTTTCATACGTTCACATATCCTCCTATACCTTTATATCCGTGACGTCACCAAACCCACACCCCATTCACCAGTGCATCGCCGCACTGGTCCCGTTATATACCAGCCTGCTCCATCACAGCCCCCAGTATCAACCCCTCACCCCATTATAACACCCCCCCCCCCCATATGCTACCAATACAGTCACCTGGGCACCAACCCTCGGATCCCATTTGCCATCATCTCAACCGCCCCACATGTCCCATTATGCCACCCTGCTCATCACCCCATTATACCACCATCACCGTCCCATTACACCCCGCCTCCCCCTGCGCACTAACCCTTTAAATACCTGTATAGTGCATATGACAGTTCCATATTCATACCCCCATCCTCCACTCAATCTCATGACACCCCCTGTCCCTTTAACAGTCACCTGTGCATCCCCCCTCTCACCTGAATGCAGGGGGCAGTCTCTCTCCAGGTAACGGTCTCTGGCTTCTCCCTGCCTGTCTCTAGGAGGCCTCTCTCTCACCTGAATGCAGAGGGCAGTCTCTCTCCAGGTAACGGTCTCTGGCTTCTCCCTGCCTGTCTCTAGGAGGCCTCTCTCTCACCTGAATGCAGAGGGCAGTCTCTCTCCAGGTAACGGTCTCAGGCTTCTCCCTGCCCCGGGCTGTCTCGGTGTAACGGTCTCTGGGAGGCCTCTCTCTCTATCTATCTCTCTCTTGTCCTCACCAGTCTTGACCCAGCTATCAGGCTGTGTGTATGTATGTATGTCAGCCGCTCCCTGGCAGTCAGTTTGACAGTCTCTCGGCTGTCTCTTTCTCACCCTGTCTCTCGGCTGTCTCTTTCTCACCCTGTCTCTCGCACTGTGACAGCTCCTGGAGCTTGCTTGCGCGCGCACACTCCTTCAGGTGGGCTCCGGACGGTGCGCGAGCTCTTCCCGCCCCCGGCGCGAGCCCCTTGAACCACGCCACGCCCCCTTCCTCCCACAAGCTGTCACTCACAAAAAATATCCAACACCCGCCCCCCCCCCCCGCGCATGCGCGTCAGGATCTCTTCCCCCAGTGTGCATCTACCATGAGTCAGTCTAGGGCAGGCGCTCAGTATCTGGACAGCATTGGTTGCCTAGTTACTAATTCTTCATTTCTGGTAGTATGTAGGGAAAGAAGACCGCCATTATCTGTCTCCTGCTCCTATTGGTTGAGGGAATGAACCTTCAGCTAATTTGCTGGAGGATTGATGCTACTATGCATATATAAATGGGATTTATACATATAGTTGCTGCTGATAATTTTTTATATGTATATATTAATATCATCCTGGTACCACACTAAGGCTGGGGACATGGTGTCTTCGGGGGGGGGGGGGGGGGGGGAGGGGAGGGGAGGCGTGCCTAGTGGCCTCACGGAGCTGGTTCACCCTCATTGGGTGAAGCGCTCACATAGACCGGCCTGTTGCGCCAATAAATCAGTTTCAACTGAGTTCTTGCGCAACGCACGCCCGCTTTGCACGCCACATGGACGCGATCACTACCTAAAAGAAATCAGGTTTGCTCAGCGTCTGCACGGTCTGCGGCACAATGGCCCCAGCCTAAGGATGGTCCCGCTTTGAAGGGCTGAAACTCTGTCATTTTTAGCTCAATTCCCAGTAGTTTAAGAAAACATTTACAATTTGGGCTGAGTCCTAATATGATTTGTATTGTCCTGTTTTGCAGAATCTTTGTCTATGTTGCTCATGGAGCAGACAGAAATGTGTAGTTCGGACAATTAAAAGAGGCCTCTTCCTTACAAAGACCAGAAGTGTGCAGGACGGTCTGATCGAGCTCCTCCATCCCCCAGTTCCCCATGGCTGCTCCCCCTGTCTCAGCTTCTCGCTCTCTCTCTGTTAACCGCTCGGCGCTTCCTTTCCCATCCGGGCGCCACCCGCTGCCGGCCGTGTCAATCAACACCCTCCTCCCGATCGGTGATTGGGCCAGGACTGTTGGTGACGGGGCACTGCGATTGGTCCGAGACTGGAGGTTTGGGCAGCCATATAGGGGTTGGGATTGGCTGCGGGCTCGTCCCACTCACGGCACATGGCGCAGACCGGCAGTTGAATGTCAGACAAGTGGAGGCCACCTCGCCAACTCCCAAAATCCACTCGCCGCGGCGAACATGAACATGTAGAACATATAGAACATACAGCGGTACAAGAAGGGGTTTCCCGAAGTAATAAATACGATCAATCACTCATTTTAGGATTCATAGATTTCAAAAAAGGATTTTATTCAATCTATGCCACAGCCGTTGATATTATAAGGAACATTTACAGGAATGCCACATCAACCATTAGATTACATGAGAACACAAATTAAATTAGTATAAGCAAGGAGTGTGCAATAGTGGGACATTATGTCACCAACTCTTTTTACAGCAACACTTGAAGCATTGTTCAAGACATTGAATTTGGAAGAAAAAGGGATCAAAATGAACAGTTACTGCATGAGTCACATACAATTTGTAGATAACATTGTTTTTTGTTGCCACAAGTCCAGAAGATCTCCAGCAACAAATCCGAGAACTTGCCCAAACAAGTAGGAAGATGGCCCTCCATATGAATCTCAACAAGATCAGAGTGATGTTCAATAACTCTACAAAGACTTAAATAAATGGAATAGAACTAGAAGTTGAAGACTATGTCTACCTTGATGAGCAAGTATCAATGGATGGGAACCTTTTGAATGAAATCAATAGGAGAATAAAGATGGGATGGAGCACATTTGGAAGAAACAAGACAATATTCGAAGGCACCTTCCACTGTGCCTCAAAGTGTTTGAGCAATGTATTTTATATGAAACAATGAAAGAGAAACCAAATTTGGAGTAGTACCCTTGATTATAGGAAAAAAATTAAACCTGAGTATATACAGTATGCACTCACACTTTGGTAGATAAATAGGCACATAAAATGGAGGCCCCCTCTTCCTACAGATAGACCCATGATGGAAGTCATTCTGACTCTACTTGCGTGCATCCTTTCCTTCTTGGAAGCCATCTGCTGTCTCCCTGGTGATGTCACGGCTGAATGACGTTGCAGCATAATATGGCGCTCAGTGGAATAGCTCGGTGCTGGAACTTCTCTGCCGGCTCTACACGTTTTGCAAAGATATCACTTTATTTACATTACATTTTATTTACACTCAATACACCTCAACTTTCAGAGCACCCTTGTTTTTCTATATACAAACAGTGTATTCGGCATGTGGCCATGTATGGATGTGAAACTTGGACCATAAGTGCAAAGATAATTCAGAAGCTTTAGATAACTCAAAGAAACTAGAAAGATGTTTGCAGGGTATTACTCAAAGAGACAGGAACAATTAATGCATGGGTTTGAAAGCAAACCAAAGTCTGTGACATCGTTACAAGGGTGAAGAAATAAAAATGGTGGCGGGCTGGACATATCAGAAGAAGAAATGACCATCATTGGACAAAGATGGTACGTGACTGGATTCCAAGGGATGTCAAAAGACCAAGACGCCTTGCTGCCTCGTGTTGATCACCGCTCCGTACATGCAGATCTTGTCTTCCTAACGTGACCCTGAGCCTCAAGACAACTGCCGCGGTTATGGTCACCAACACTGTGAGATCACCATCAAACCTCTGTTATCATCAGCTGGGACACGCACATGCCGTCAAGGATGCAGCACCTTGGCTCCCGTCTGAGAAGAACTTTATCCATGATGCAGCAGTTTGATATTCTACCGCAGTGGACGAGGGAACAAGTAAGGTCCGAATCGGCTTTTTAGGCTGCGGTGCGATGGCCTAACACCTGAGGCCGCATGCCTGCAGCAGGGGGGAGTCGGTGCTCTTATGCAGAAGAGTTGCCCATGGTGGACCTCTTAGGGCGTGGAGAAGCTGCGCCGTAAAACGGCAGTCAGGCTGTGAATCTGTAAGTACTCGAAGGAGTCTGCTTCAACTAAAAGTGCTGCAATCCCCCCATTAAAAGCGGGAACCCGGGCGGCCAGCAGAAATCTCACATTAACAAGTAAGATCTTCATTTATTTAAATCTGTCATTTTAAAGCACTGGAGCCATTTGACTTTTATTTAATCAGCAGAATTGTCAACAGCTGGGACTGAGCGTCTCCCTCACGGGAATCTCACGCCTTGGAGAAGGCTGGCCTCACAGTGATGGCAGGTTGGTGCTTGACAGCTCTGTCTATATGATACACACAAGCACATATATGTATATAAGTTTAAATATGTAAATTTCAGTATATGTACAGGTATATTTGTTTCCCTGTATGTGTGTATGTATATATATATATATATACTAGCTGAGAGACCCGGCGTTGCCCGGGATGTAAAGGTGGGAAGGGGGGGGGAGGTGGTGGGGAGGTGGGAGGTTGTAAGGGGGGGAGTGAAGGTGGGTGGGGGTGGAGGGGGGAGTGAAGGTGGGTGGGGGTGGAGGTGGGGGTGAAGGGGGCGGTGAATGTGGGGGTGGAGGGGGGGGTGAAGGTGAGGGTGGAGGGGAGGTGAACGTAGGGGGTGGAGGGGAGGTGAAGCGGGGAGGTGAACCGGGGGTGAAGCGGGGGTGGAGGGGAGGTGAAGCGGGGGTGGAGGGGAGGTGAAGGGGGGGGTGGAGGAGGGGAGGTGAAGGGGGGGTGGAGGAGGGGAGGTGAAGGGGGGGGGGGAGGAGGGGAGGTGAAGGGGGGGGGGAGGAGGGGAGGTGAAGGGGGGGGGGGTGGAGGGGAGGTGAAGGGGGGGTGGAGGGGAGGTGAAGGGGAGGTGAAGGGGGTGGGGTGGAGGGGAGGTGAAGGGGGTGGTGGAGGGGAGGTGAAGGGGGGGGTGGAGGGGGAGGTGAAGGGGGGGGTGGAGGGGAGGTGAAGGGGGGGGTGGAGGGGAGGTGAAGGGGGGGGTGGAGGGGAGGTGAAGGGGGGTGGGGTGGAGGGGAGGTGAAGGGGAGGTGAAGGGGGGGTGGAGGGGAGGTGAAGGGGGGGAGGGGAGGTGAAGGGGGGGAGGGGGTGGAGGGGAGGTGAAGGGGGGGGGTGGAGGGGAGGTGAAGGGGAGGGGTGGAGGGGAGGTGAAGGGGAGGGGTGGAGGGGAGGTGAAGGGGGGGGGGGTGGAGGGGAGGTGAAGGGGGGGGTGAGGGGAAGGGGGGGGTGGAGGGGAAGGGGGGGGGGGTGGAGGGGAGGTGAAGGGGGGGGTGGAGGGGGAGGTGAAGGGGGGGGTGGAGGGGAGGTGAAGGGGGGGGGTGGAGGAGAGGTGAAGGGGGGGTGGAGGGGAGGTGAAGGGGGGGTGGAGGGGAGGTGAAGGGGGGGGGGGTGGAGGGGGTGGTTAAGTGGGGGTGGAGGGGAGGTTAAGGGGGGGGTGGAGGGGAGGTTAAAGGGGGGTGGAGGGGAGGTTAAAGGGGGGTGGAGGGGAGGTTAAGGGGGGGGGGTGGAGGGGAGGTTAAGGTGGGGTGGAGTGGAGTGAGGGGTGGGTGAGGGGAGGTGAAGGCCGTTCCCTCACCCGTCCGGCCGTTCCCACGTGGATCTGAGGCGGGAGGCAGCGTGTTGTGGCCGCTCCCCCGCTGTGTCCCTGGCGCGCGCGCTCGCTCCCCCGCTGTGTCCCTGACGCGCGCTCGCTTCCCCGCCGGGGGGGGGGGGGGGTGGAGGGGAAGTGAGTGAGGGAAGGTGAAGGGGGGTGAGGGGAGGTGAAGGGGGGTGGAGGGGAGGTGAAGGGGGAGTGGAGGGGAGGTGAAGGGGGAGTGGAGGGGAGGTGAAGGGGGGTGGAGGGGAGGTGAAGGGGGAGTGGAGGGGAGGTGAAGGGGGGGTGGAAGGGAGGTGAAGGGGGGGTGAGGGGAGGTGAAGGCCGCTCACTCACCCGTCCGGCAGCTCCCACGTGGAGGGGAGGGGGGGGGGGTGAAAGCGCGGGAAACAGGGAGAGGCGGAGGAAGAGGCGGAGCCTCCGGGACCGGTGGGGAAGAGAGCGGGAGATGTGCTGCTAACACTGTGAGCCCCGCTAATGTATGTAACACCGTGTGTGTGTGTGTGTGTGGGGGGGGGGGGGGGGGGGGGTTGTGTGTGTTTAGTGATGTGTGTGTGTGTGTGTGTGTGTGTGTGTGTGTGTGTGTGTGTAGTGATGTGTGTGTGTGTATAGTGATGTGTGTGTGTGTGTGTGTGTGTGTGTATATAGTGATGTGTGTGTGTGTATAGTGATGTGTGTGTGTGTGTATATAGTGAAGGGGGGGGGAGGAGGGGAGGTGAAGGGGCGGGGGTGGAGGGGAGGTGAAGGGGGGGGTGGAGGGGAGGTGAAGGGGGGGTGGAGGGGAGGTGAAGGGGAGGTGAAGGGAGGTGAAGGGGGTGGTGGAGGGGAGGTGAAGGGGGGGGTGGAGGGGAGGTGAAGGGGGGGGGGTGGAGGGGAGGTGAAGGGGGGGGGGTGGAGGGGAGGTGAAGGGGGGGGGTGGAGGGGAGGTGAAGGGGGGTGGGGTGGAGGGGAGGTGAAGGGGAGGTGAAGGGGGGGAGGGGAGGAGGGGAGGTGAAGGGGGGGTGGAGGGGAAGGGGGGGGTGGAGGGGAAGGGGGGGGTGGAGGGGGGTGGAGGGGAGGTGAAGGGGGGGGTGGAGGGGAGGTGAAGGGGGGGGTGGAGGGGAGGTGAAGGGGGGGGGGTGGAGGGGAGGTGAAGGGGGGGGGGGTGGAGGGGGGGTGGTTAAGTGGGGGTGGAGGGGAGGTTAAGGGGGGGGTGGAGGGGAGGTTAAAGGGGGGTGGAGGGGAGGTTAAAGGGGGGTGGAGGGGAGTTAAGGGGGGGGGGGTGGAGGGGAGGTTAAGGGGGGGTGGAGTGGAGTGAGGGGTGGGTGAGGGGAGGTGAAGGCCGTTCCCTCACCCGTCCGGCCGTTCCCACGTGGATCTGAGGCGGGAGGCAGCGTGTTGTGGCCGCTCCCCCGCTGTGTCCCTGGCGCGCGCTCGCTCCCCCACTGTGTCCCTGACGCGCGCTCGCTCCCCCGCCGGGGGGGGGGGGGGGGTGGAGGGGAAGTGAGTGAGGGAAGGTGAAGGGGGGTGAGGGGGAGGTGAAGGGGGGTGAGGGGAGGTGAAGGGGGGTGGAGGGGAGGTGAAGGGGAGTGGAGGGGAGGTGAAGGGGGGTGGAGGGGAGGTGAAGGGGGAGTGGAGGGGAGGTGAAGGGGGGTGGAAGGGAGGTGAGGGGAGGTGAAGGCCGCTCACTCACCCGTCCGGCAGCTCCCACATGGAGGGGAGGGGGGGGGGGTGAAAGCGCGGGAAACAGGGAGAGGCGGAGGAAGAGGCGAAGCCTCCGGGACCGGTGGGGAAGAGAGCGGGAGATGTGCTGCTAACACTGTGAGCTCCGCTA